>NC_041227.1:92327019-92331961 GCF_002837175.3 Physeter macrocephalus | reverse complement strand
CCCGCCCAGCCCCCCCCCCCCGCCCGGTGATAGTCTCAGGCTGAAACCGGTTCCCGCCCAGGCACTGCGGGCGGGCGCGGTGGAGGCGCCGGCCACCCCACGCCCTTCCCACCCGCCGGGGCTGTAACGCGCGGCAGGCGGTAAGGCCGGACCGCGGACAGAGCTGCCACTGAGCCGCAGGGACCGTGCCGATCGCGGGGCTCCGCGGCGCAACCCGACGGGGGAAGGGAGCCGAGCGCCACCACCGCGCACGCGCGCCGGTCCCCCGCCCCCTCCCGGGCGGGAGCCCCGCTGACGTCAGCCGGGCCATGTGCTCGGCGCCCGCGTGGAGGCGGGCGGGGGAGCCGGTGAGGGAGCGGGGGCGGGGCCGCGGAGGGGAGGCGGGGCGCGCAGGAAGCCGGCGAAGCGTCCGTCGCCCGCCCTCCTTTGGGCCTTGCTTCCCTCCCCCATACCTGAATGTACCGCAGCGCCGTGCGCAACACGCTCAGATTCGATGTCTTCTTGTCATCCACGTTGGGGATGTTGCGCTTCAGGGTCTCAAAGCACTCCTTCAGATGGGCCCTCCTGGGGAGAGGAAGCAGCGCCGGTCAGCCAGACGCCAGGGGGCCAGGGGCGGGAGGGAAGGCCTAAGGAGAGCTTGGGGACCACGGACGGTACCGTCCGGGTAGCTTGCGGGGCGGGCCCAGAGTCACAAGCTCACACACACACACCTGTTCTTCTCCAGCTTGTTGTGGACTTCTCTGGTTCCGATTCTGAAATCCAGACAGACAGGGAGGGGGCTCAGGGAGGAGGGCCCAATTAGGCGGCCTTCCCAACCCCTGCCCCCCCGCTCCCCAAATGCCACAGGCTTTTTGTCCCTGACATTGTCTCTCTAGAGAAGCAGCGATGAGAGCTGTTCAGTTGTTCGCCCTGTGTCGTGGGGCATACACCCCCTGAAGGGCACATGTAGGCTCGTAATTCACAACCCCTTTACCTTCCATCACATCCATGCACCTGTGAAGGACTCCTGGGATAGCCAGTGCATCCCGGCCCTTACCCAAGAGCCCCATAATCCAATACCCTGGCCAAAGGCCTCGAAATGCCATTAGCCTCAACCTTGGAGGGCGTCAGAGAACACAGAAGCCTGAGAACAACAGAGGGCAATGACCATTCCCCACTCCTCAGGGTGGGGATGGTCACAGCTCCGTGAGGACATATCCAAATATAGGAAGGCAATTCTGGTCTGGGGAGGCAGGGCCGCGGCTCTGATAGGCTAGCGTGGGGGGGTACTTTCTCTCGTGCACACCGCTCAGGCTGTGGGCCGTTGGTTCTCCTCTCCATCCCACCAGCCCCTGTGCCACACCTCACTCACCCCCCAGGCCTCTTCTTCTGTTCGCCGGATTTGACTTCTTCAGCGGGTGCCAGCTTCAGGGTCCCAAGAGTGGATGGGGGTGGCTGCTGGGGGGCCAGCTGGGGCTGGACTCCAGGGTGTGGGGCGATGGTCAGGATGGGTGTGGGGAGGGGCTGCAAAGGCTTGGGGCTGCCAGTGGGCGGAACGGTGGCCTTGGAGTCCGGCAGTAGAGGAGCAGGAGTGGGCCCCTGCGGCCTGGTGGGAAGGGGGGCCGACTCCTTAATGCTGAGTCCAGGGGCGCTAACCAGAGCCGGCTGGCGAGGTGCCAGGGGCAGAGGCGGGGGCGGGGGCAGAGGCTGAGGGGAGCTGGTCACTACAGGAATAGGGATGACAGTCAGTGGGGTGGGGGTGGCCAGCGGGGGCGGGGGTGCCGGCGGGGGTGCGGGCGGCGACAGAGGCAGGGGCGGCGCCTCGATGCGGGGCTCCTCCAGCGGCAGGGCGTGGGCCAGCCTGGCCAGGCTGCTGGCCTGCTGCTGCTGCTGCTGCTGCTCGCGCTCCCGCTCCAAGCGAAGCCGCTCCTGCTCCTCTACACAGAGAGAACGTGACGGCTGTCTCAGCAGGGCCGGCGGTCCTGGGCCCCCGCTTCACCGGTCCTCCACTTGTAACCCATCCTCTGACCCCATCCCGGGCAGCACCCGGGGACACCACAAATACTCATCCACACTTAATAGTTCGGCACTGGGCTAAGCGCTGGGGACGCAGCAGTGATCAAATAAAACAGACTCCTGGTCCTTGCTCTTGGGGAGCGCATAGATGGGGGTGGGCTGAGGGGATACGACAAATAATAGGGATAACAGTCCAGGCTGGGGGAAGAGAGAGGCTGTGGAAAGACCGAGCAGGAGCTGTCAGTGAGGGTGCTGGAGGCCTGGCACCGTGAATGTTGAAGGATTAAGCAGGTGATGAGCAGGGGCTGCAAGGCTAAGGGGAGCGAGTGATAGATGAGGTGGGTAAAGGCCAGCCCACAAATGACCTCACAGGCCACCAGAAGAATAGAGGAAGTGGTCAAATCCTAGATTCTGGGGAGGTGCCTTCATTTCACAGATGAGATAAATTAGCTCAATGAGGCAAAATGATTTGTTGAGGGTCACACTGTGAGTCAAAGGTAAAACTGGGGCTAAACCCAGGCAGGTCTTTTGACACCTGGTGAATGCCTGGTACTTGCTGTGCCAACATATGCTCACTAGGTGTCTATACACACCACACCTACCTGTATCACACACACCTCTACCTGTATCACACACACCTACCTGTATCACACACACCTCTACCTGTATCACACACACCTACCTGTATCACACACACCTCTACCTGTATCACACACACCTACCTGTATCACACACACCTCTACCTGTATCACACACACCTACCTGTATCACACACACCTCTACCTGTATCACACACACCTACCTGTATCACACACACCTCTACCTGTATCACACACACCTACCTGTATCACACACACCTCTACCTGTATCACACACACACACATACCTGTATCACACACACACACACACCTCTACCTGTATCACTCACACACACACACACACCTCTACCTGTATCACACACACCTACCTGTATCACACACACCTCTACCTGTATCACACACACACACACACACACAAACACACACCCCTCTATCTCACAAGAGCCCCATATCACCTTCAGCTCACACTGAGGAAACCCACACCCCCCACACACACACCCTGTATCTCACAAGAGCCCCACAGCGCAAGCAGGGCAGGGATATCACCTTCAGCTCACACGTGAGGAACCCTCCCCCCCCCAACACACACCCTGTATCTCACAAGAGCCCCAGAGCGCAAGCAGGGCAGGGATATCACCTTCAGCTCACACGTGAGGAAACCCCCACCCCCCACACACACACCCTGTATCTCACAAGAGCCCCACAGCGCAAGCAGGGCAGGGATATCACCTTCAGCTCACACGTGAGGAAACCAGGCCCAGGACTCAGGACTCTCAGGCTAGGTCCCAAAGCCTGTTTCCTCAGGGTCTATACCCAAAATGCACCTGGTCCTTCTCTGCCCTTTGTTGTGCTGGAACTTATTCCCCCCCACCAGCAGCAGCAAAAACTACAAAAGTAAGAGGCAGGCAGAAAGGAAAGCAGGGCTTTTTAACAGGGGTTGCACAGGGCAGTGAGCTCCGACAACCTTGCACGCCTCAGTTCAGCATCTCGGCTGAAAGCCCCGCCAGAAGGAGAGGACTGCTCAGCAGCGGGCTGAGAACAGGGCAAAGGGAGAGGCCCCTCCTGATTCAGAGGCCCCTCTCCATCCCCACCCTGCCCCCCACCATTCTAGTTCCCAGGCTACAGGTTTGGGCCAGGGCCCAGGGGAGCGGCTGAAGCCCCCAGGCTAGGGAGCAGGCTGGTCAACAAGCCCTCCCTCCTGCCCCGATTCACCACGCTGCTGACTAACAGAGCTGACAGCACAGGGCCGACACGCCCCAAACACACCACCCCCAAACACACCACCCCTAAGGGGTGGGGCTGGGGGGCAAGGTTAGCTAAGTGCCCCCTGGGGAGAAGAGCACCCCACCACACAGGTCTTTGGGCTCAGGGGCCCCCCAAAAACGTGAGGCCTCAGGGCCCTTTGGCCAATCAACAACTTGAGTGTGAGCCAGGCCTGCTCAGAGCCCCTCCCTCCCACAGAGAAGAAGAGGCGAAGGAGGAAGTAGGGGGGAAGTGTTCTGAGAGGGCAAGCACTCAGTGGTTTCCCAGCAGCCAGCATTCAAGGGCTGGAGTCAGCAGGCACGGCCTCTTCCGTGTCTCCCCTGCCCCTCAGGAAGGGAAGCTACCAGGCCTGCACCAGCCTGCTGCTATAAGCCAGGAGCAGTTAAAGGCCCAGAGAAAACCAGCTCTCTGTGCTCCTGTTTCCCTCAGACCACACTGGGAAAGGAGCCCTTCTCAGGCCCAGCCTGGGACAACCCCAGTCCGCTCCCCACCTCCCCCCACCCCACCCCCAAGACAAGGTCCTGGAGCTCAGGGCCCAAAACAGCCCCATCTCCATTCCTTTGAGCCAGGACCTGAACTTTCATTGGCCTTGGAGCAAGTGTTCCACTCTCCCACAAGCAGGGGGACAGACAGGACCCCGAACCCCAAGCCAGGTGCTCTGGGAACCTAGAATGAAGGCAAACCTTCTATTCCCCATATTTTAAGTCAACTCCAAAGCGCACCCAGGAGATGGCAACCTCCTTCTCACCTACCCTCTCTCTTCCAGAGGCAGGCAGGCACGCCTCACAGATGCCAGGAAGGACCCAGGTGAATGGCTAAGCTCTATCATACCTGGATCAGCATGAAAAAGCTTAACTGATGGTGAAGAAGAGGGGGCGCCCCAGGCCAGATCCAGCCCACTATAGCCTCCTGCCTTCATTCCCCACCCAGTACTGACCCCCTTCCTGTGCACTCGGCAGGGGGAAACAAAGTGGGGAGAGCAAACTGGGTTTTAGTAATATGGGTTTAGGCTCTTCAAAATAATGCTCTGCTGCACCCTTGGGTGCACCCCTCTTCTCACACACATACTCTGGCACCTTCCCTGG
>NC_041227.1:92306541-92326519 GCF_002837175.3 Physeter macrocephalus | reverse complement strand
TAAAAGGAATTTTCAAGTAAAAATATGGCTCACGTGAAGTTGTTATGGCAACTGACTTTAAAAGTAACCGGATTTGGGCAAGTTGCTTCCTCCACCCTCTCTGCAAAGTCTTGCAGGAACTTCATGCTAAAATTATGCTTTAATTTTAATTAGCCAAATAGGTCATAAATATAGCTTATTCCCAAATCCTTACAACGCCTACCCTGCAAGCCACTGATCTACTAATGAGAAAATATTTCAACAAAACCCACTTACCATGAAAAATATCCGATCCAATATTTTTCTAATATAATTTATCAATTTAAACACATTGCATAATGTGATATTCTGTAGCACTCCATTAAGATGATAAATAGCGGGTGGGGGGGGGTGGGAACCAAGAGATTAAACATATTGCAGGCAGTGTACGTGTATTTAAATAACTTGGGCCATTGCCAAGGAAAGCACACTGTTCCCATCCTCAAATACAGTCTAAACTCTGCTGCATATACCTCTGACTGTAAGGGTAATAATAGGACAGAAGAAGGGGGGCAATAAGAAATGACAGGCAACTTCAGAAGAAATAAAATTTCTATTAGGATTTGTTCTAAGATACATCAAAGCAATTCATATGTTTTAATCTGCAGAGAGAAAAAGCAACTACTTGGGGTTTGTGCCTGGGGGCTGCCTCTGTGTATCGAACCACACAGTTTGCATAATGAACAATTTTCATTCAATCAGGATCTCAGCATAGATAGCTCCCACTCAAAAGGTCCTAGACAAGGGCTCATCGTTTTTAATCCTCCCAGCTCCCCCTGCTGGAGGAACATCATTTAACCGGAGAAAAGGATGCCGGGCGGCTCTCTAAGCCTCTGCTCTAAATTCAGGTCCTTTATTAAGTTAGAGACCTGACTTTATAAACACTACCCCCTCCCCAAACAGGAAGGACCTAGAAAGGTCCTCTGTGAGATACCAGCGTGCACCTCCTTTAGTAATTCCTGTAAGAGGAGAGAGTCCTCAGGGTTGTGGCATGAAAGCCCTTGCCCTTTCTGCTGTTTACTGAGTTAGGGATTTTAGAAACGTCTATTTGCATTCTGGCCCAAACAGGGAGGGTCTGAAGTTGCTGGAAGTTGACTGTTGGACATGGTTGCCGGTGTAAAACCCCACATGTCATTCCTACCTGGCTAATCATCTTTCAAGTTTCCCAGCTGTCCAAGGTCTTCAAAAAATAAAATGGAAAAAAAAAAAAGCGCTACCCAAAGGGAATTGCATTTTCATGCACAATGGAAAACGTAAAAGCTGAACAAATCGTTTTGAAAAACTGGCATAGAAGACACTGGATTGGAGGAAGGAAAGTCCTGGGCGAGCAGGCTGCGCCAGGACCAGGGCTGCGGCCTAATCCTGCTTGATCCGAGGGCTTAGCGTGGCTCCAGCTCTCCTCTCTCTCCGTGGAAGCCGCAGAACCGCTCTGCTCCCTCCACCTGGCTCCCTCCCGAGCCCAGCGCCGGCTGCTTTCCCTCGGGGCGGCTGCACCGGGAGGGGTGAGCGACACGAAGCCCTGTGACCTGTTTTCGAAAACCTAGGATGATCATTTAAATGTTTAAAATATGCTCATGGTAATTCAAAACTAATTACCCTGAGCACATTTGAAACGTTTATGCCATCATCTCTGGATCCTGCCTACTGATCGTGGGCCGCAGCTCACTCTGGTGTTTCTGTAAACTGCTCCAGCGATTTTAACTTCCAGGCTAAATCAGGCAGCGAAGGCCCTGCCTCAGCCCTGGCTGGTGGAGGGACCCTTTCCCCCCCACGTCCAGGAGAGGACGCTGTGCCCCGTTCCCCAGGAGGGCCATTTCTCATGGTCAGGGAGCTCTGGCTGCCTCGCTCTCAGTGCTGCTCATGATTGTCATTTCCATTGTTTACTTTAGGTTAAAATGACCTCTGTCCTCATCTACACCTTTTCTCCTGCTCCCACGCCATCCCCCTCCTCTGCCCCGGGAGGCGGGGCGGGGCGTGTATCCTAGTTCACTCAAGTGCACCTGAAAGTTGCCTTGACCGTTCTTATCCACTTGGCTACTTTTCCATTTGGGGGTGAACGTGGGAAATTCTGGAAGGCCAAGGGGTTGTAAGGTGGCCTCATGCACCAGAGCTGTCTTGAGAACAGGACTGAGGTGGGCCCACCTGAGGGAGCAGCAGCCATTGCTGAGCGCGGGTTACCGTAGCCGAGGGCACACGCGCGCACGTGCCACACGCGTGCACACGCACCTCACACACGGGGCAAACCCTGCTTACAGGCTGGACTCATTAGACCTAGGTGGGTCCTGAAGCAAATTCAGTTCCCCATTTTCCGGAATAAGGTGAGTTCTCTTCCTTTGGGGGCAGTAAACCAGCAGGCCAGTAGCTAAGAGACTGAGAAGGGTGATGCTGTGGCCGAAATAACTTGGACTTGCCCAGTTTTTTCAAGGAGACTGACCTCGGCCGAGGAGCTGGAGCGGGAGGAGGCACAATCCTAGAGTCAGGGAATGAGCGCCAGTTTGTAAATATGCTCCAGGAGACAGGCGAGTGGTGGCCAGTGTCGTCTTAGCGCTCTGAAGATGCCAGTGGTGGGTACTAGACGCTGAGGAGTACAAAACTGGGTTAGAGTCCCACAGCCGGCTGAAGGCTGATAGAGTGATATTACTGGGTTTAACTAGAGCCATTAAGAGACTCTTCATTATCCCCACAGCACTGCTTCCAAAGCTATCACATGAGCCATAATGCAAGGGAGAATTTTCATTCCATCAACAAGAGAGGGAGCCAGTCTATCTCTGTCCAAAGAAAATGAGCTGCCCAGCATGAAGCTTGTGAGGAATGGAGTGTACAACATTCCAATAACATCCCCTGCAGGATTTCCTCGGATGTTTAGTTGGCTAAGCAGAGAGGCTGCACTGGAGCGATCCTCCCGGGTACCCGCCTGGCCAGAACACTAGCTCTAGGAGCGGCCGACAATTGGTCAATTAAAGACAAAGGACGCTCGCTGGGACCTGCATTCCAAAGGGCTTAAGTATTAAGCTCCGAGAAAATCAAGGTCCAGGCCGCTCTCCTGATGTTCAGCAATCTCGCTTACTATTTCTCTACAAAGATCCATCACTTGAGCCACGCTGATTTACTTGGTATCACCCACACCCGCTTTGCTTTGTCCTGTTCCTGAGCCTACGCGTGTGCCGTTCCTTCAGCTGGAAACGGACCTCTCTTTTCTCCCTGCCAATCCATTTTCTCGCCCTTATGAGGACAACTCACACGTGTTGGGACTGCCTCCACCAGAGTCATTTCTCTCCTCTCCACCCGCTCCTTTCCCACACCGCACACTCAATCTGCTATTTCTTTGCTTGTTTATAAGAAGTGTTCTTCCATGTTGTGGGTCCTCCCCCAGAGGGATTAAAATTTGGAGACAAAGGACCGAGTCATATTTATTTCCTTTGCATTTCTTGTGGCCTCTCACATGGGGTTTTCACATCAGGAAACAGCCTCGCTAGATATACCGACTGACCCAGCAGTTTTATAGATGGAGTTAGAAGCCGGAAAAGATGACCCAGCTTACGCCCCCTCCCACGCCGAGCAAAAATTGTACCCCTCATTCAGATGTTCCCGGCGTCCTATAACTTGCCCAAAGCCGGATTTATTGCTCCCGCTGTAAAGTGTATCTTCTCTAAGCCTCACTTAAAAGCTACCACTTGGCAGAAGAGCAAGTTAGAAGTGCAGGATAGCAGGTGATGGCAAGGGTAGGGGCGGGTGGGGAGGGCGGGGTGGAGCAAATAATTGAAGCTCCGAGAACTACCAGCTCAATATTTAACCTAACTGGTAATTTGCTGTGACAATTATGTCACGAACGGAACACCACTACGATGCAAGAATGTCGCTCTCTAATTAAGAGGGCTCTCCTTTCCTAGCCTCCCGCACTTGAATAACACACATGAAATGAGACTCGGCTCCAGGAGCTAAAGGTTCTGTAAGGAGTCATGTGCAGCTTGGCTGGGGTGTGCACATCCACCCGGGCGGGAGTGATGCTGCCCGGGGAAGCCTGCTGACACCTCCAATTCTCCCTCGGAGGGAGAAGGCCAGAGAGCCGTGTGGGCCTCTCACAACACGAGAGCCCTTTGACTGACAGGCCTCTTCCCTGAAAGCCCTGTGCGTGCCTCCACTGCAAATGGAAACGCTTTCCCACAGCCCCGCTCTCCAACCACGAAGGCTCGGCGTGGGTTTGATCCTTCAAGAGTAACTTTAATAAGGATATTCATAAAAAGTCCACGGCAACGAATCTTCCTCTTCAAGAGGGAGAGGAAGACAGAAACACGACACACACGCGCGCACGCTTGTGCGCGCGCACACATACACAAACACCCTAACCCCTGGCGGGAAGACAAAAGAATATTATTAGGGGCTTCCCTGGTGGCGCAGTGGTTAAGAATCCGCCTGCCAATGCAGGGAACGCGGGTTCGAGCCCTGGTCTGGGAGGCTCCCACATGCCGCGGAGCAACTAAGCCCGTGCGCCACAACTACTGAGCCTGCGCACCTAGAGCTCGTGCTCCGCAACAAGAGAAGCCATTGCAACGAGAGAAGCCTGCGCACCACAGCAAAGAGAAGCCCCCGCTCACCAGAACTAGAGAAAGCCAGCGCACAGCAACTTAGACCCAACATAGCCAAAAATAAATAGATAAATAACATCTATAAAAAAGGATTATTAAAATCATAGCCATAAAGAAGGATGTTGCCATCTTCTAAATTGACTGCTAGATTCATGGAACGTGCCTAAGCAAGACAAACCATCTTCTGTTTAATTAGTGGCTCCTTTATGGAAGGTTTGCTGCCTGGAGAGAGCCCATTAGGGGAGGAGAGCGCGTCTACAGGGATGCACCTTCGAAAGCTGTTCAAATTTTAAATAAATGGTGGAGGAAGAAACTGGTGGTGGTGGTGGTAGTGGTAGGGGGTGGTTTGCTGTGGAGGCAGAAGAGCTTCTACAAAGACCAGCTTTGCATTCCAAGCCTACGTGCTGGGGAGATCAGCTTTCCGAAGCAAACATAAGCCTCTAAAATTTTAGGCCAATAGAAATGACCTCTGTACCATGGCTGACTGAAGATATAAATAAACTTCAACATGAACAGCAGTGTCCACCGTGAGAGGAGAGATGAGAGTCCAATCGGAGCTTATTTTTAAAAGGTCCTGGTTGTTCTGACTCCGTTTCGGGGTATCGCATTCATGGGCACAAAGCTGCCGTTCCCTGCAGCGAGCTCCCCTGCTTTCCTGGGCACCAGCGCCTGGTTACCTAACCATGGAAAGGAAGCCGCACCACACAAGTTAAATATAGGCTGAGTTATCTGCATTTTACAAGCACCGAGAATGTTAGCTGAGGAAGCTGTCATTTTTAATGACAGCACAAACTTCTAATTACCAACTGGGTGATACGCCAGGGAGCACGTACGATTTTGTAAGATTGGCTGACAATTATCAAAAGTTTACACGATTACTTTTGAATTGGATATAAATATTTCTCATGAGGCAGGTGGGATTGTTTTTCACGTGGTCTATATTCAAGGCCGAAAAAGAAACTGCTTTCTTGAAAAGTATACATCGGAGATTTATCAACATCTACGGAGTAAGGGGGTCCAAGGTGACAGCCATGAAGAACCTGATAAAGCTAGAAGGCTGTAAAAAAATCGCCAGGTGGTAGGTTCGGTCTCAAGAACAGCCATAAGTTCACTGGCGAGTCACAAACTCTTATGACAAGCCCAGTGCAAGAGTTGGGGTCTGGCCATAGGTAATACACAATAGGTAAGTCCTCCTACATCAGCCATGGTCAAACATTACTCAGACAGGGGCCCAGTTTCCTTTGGTGCCATCTACCTAACTCTCATGGCATCTGCATAGCTTCATCTGCCAGCGGTGAATATGGAATGAACGATTGTTAGCCGGTGTTGCATGTGTTTTCCATATAGATCAGATGGCCCCTGACCTAAATGAAGGGTACAATTTGTGAGTCTCAAATCAGCCAATTCTTTGTGAAATCTTTTCTGATGACTCCAGTCTCCAGTGATCTCTCCATTTACTGAATTTTAATTTGAGTTGTGATATTACTACTTAGCCTCAAGCCTTGCTCCAAATAGACCGCAGTTCTCGGGGACAAGGTTATCTTGATTTTTTTTTTTTTTTTAGGCTGCACTGGGTCTTCGTTGCTACACGCGGGTTTTCTCTAGTTGCGGGGAGCGGGGGCTACTCTTCATTGTGGTGCATGGGCTTCTCTTCTCTTGTTGCGGAGCACGGGCTGTCGGCACACGGGCTCAGTAGTCGTGGCTTGTGAGCTCTACAGCGCAGGCTCAGTAGTTGTGGCGCACGGGCTTAGTTGCTCTGCGGCACGTGGTATCTTCCCGGACCAGGGATTGAACCCGTGTCCCCTGCATTGGCAGGAGGATTCTTAACCACTGTGCCACCAGGGAAGTCCCGGTTATCTTGATTTAAAGTCATCTAGGGGAATTCCCTGGCGGTCCAGTGGTTAGGACTCCGTACTTTCACTGCTGAGGGCATGAGTTCAATACCTGGTTGTGGAACTAGGATCCCGCAAGCTGTGTGGTGTGGCCCCAAAACAAACAAACCAACAAAATTAGTCACCTAGAAGGAGAGGGTGGCACAGGTGGTCAATGAAGACAGGTGTTACATACTTTTCTCAATGACTTGAAACCTCCATCGCAAATGTAATGAAAAGATTTTTAATAATCATTCATCAATAGCTTTAGATAAAGAATCAGGTTGATTTATTAAGCAACTCAGATGTGTTCAAGAGGCCATTTCTAGCAGAAAACAAGAGGATCCAAGCCTCCTCTCGCAGCCACAACCCCGTCTATGTGGTAGGTAGGATGAAGCCACTGGTGGCTCCGGACCTTCCTTGCACCTCTCCTTCCTGGTCTTCTACCTGCTGTTGCTCCAGAGGATTCTAGTGCCTGCTCAAATCACCTGCCAGCCCTTGAGGGTCAGAGGAGCTCTCACTGGACTGAGGCAAAGAAAGCACAGAGAAACGTGCAGAACAAGAAGAGAAGGCACACATTTTCACAGTGCAACAAAGGGTAGTGCTTCCGCCTATCAAAATCTGAGTTTATGATAACAATTAGAAAGTATGTGTATGTCTAAGCTAATGCAATGTTATATGCCAATTATATCTCAAAAAAAATAAAATTTAAAAAGCTAGAAAATATACATATCCAGTAGGTGAATTGGCTCAATAAATTTACATTCATATAGGCAAATACTAATTAAAATTATGCAGATCTAAAAAAAATAACAGATCTTTTTTTTTTTTTTTTTTGTGGTACGCGGGCCTCCGTCTGCTGTGGCCTCTCCCGTTGCGGGGCACAGGCTCCGGACGCGCAGGCTCAGCGGCCATGGCTCACGGCCCCAGCCGCTCCGCGGCATGTGGGATCCTCCCAGACCGGGGCGCGAACCCGGTTCCCCTGGATCGGCAGGCGGACGCGCAACCACTGCGCCACCAGGGAAGCCCCACAGATCTATTTTTATTGAAGTAGGAAAGAGGTCCATCCTTTAGTGCTAGGAACAAAGTGTTACAGAATAATATGCATAATATCATCCCATTTTAAAGTTAAAACTATATACACATACAAGTATAGAGAAAAGCAGTCAGCTATACAAGCAGTTATTGCTGATTGGTGGGACAATTTTCTTTTGTTTTTTTCTTGTCTGCAGGTTACTTTTCTACAGTGAACATGGATTACTTGTGTTAAGAAATAATCAATGGTCCTAGAAGTACCCATTCTTTTCTTTTTCCCTTGACATTAACAATACTTATCAGCTTAATAATAAAACATACTCAGTTGAGGTTTTTTTTTCAAAACAATGAAAATTAAACATCTAAAGTCTCTCTTTTTTGAGGAAAAAAATGATTATTCCCAAAAGTGTTTCTGAAAGCCAGAACTCTACCAGCAGAGTGGATTATAAAACTAAGAGCTAACAAAACCATAAAAAAGGGAGGGGGAATACGAGGGGGGAAATCCTCTCTTTGAGATAAGGAAACAATCAATTTACTGGGGGGAGAAGTGGCTTTCTAACAAGTGACAAGGAAAGGAGACGGAACAGTTTCATTTTCTATAATAAAACCTTAGAAGGCATATTGCCAAAGAAACACGTCAATATATAAACCTTTATATACTGGGCTACGAAACTTCACTTTTAGACAGTATATTAATTATATAGTCAATAACCATGGGTTTCATTAGTGTATTAAACACCACGATCGATGTTATTTATACTTTTCGAAGACAGGTCGCTCAGGAAAAAAAATGTCGGGGAGGGCAAGTTTTCGACCCTGCAGTTCAAAAAGTCAGAACAAGCACACTGGAGATAAGCAAGACTTTAATGGAAAGCATAAAACACTGAAAATATGGACAGAAATCAGATTATTACCCTTTCTTTCCCCCCTGCCTCCTTCACAATGAGACTGGAGGGAATCCAAGAGCCATTTAAAATAAAGGTGAAATGATTAGATTTTTTCCTAATTGCCTAACGCTGATGTCATGGTGCATGCAAAATAAACATTGATCTCTAAGTGAAAGATGAGAAATAGAACACGAACAGCCTTTCAAGGTAAACCATCTCCAAGAGAATTCTAAGAACTGTGGGCCAGAATCTATTTAGGCAACCCTTAGGGACCTGAAGCTCTTAAAAGCATAACAGTGGAGCCAATTTCTGAGGCTCCGCTACTGGTGATTTGATTTTTAGTAGGGAAATCTGCTAAACATCCTCCCTTGAGGGAGCCGCCCTATCTCAGAACATCCCCTGTGGACTTCTAATCGCATCTGCGTAGACGCACTCGTGTCACCGCGTGGGCATCGAGAACGCGTGGCGGCTGGTACAACGTTCCAGAGACGTGTCAGGGTCGCACTGTTGGTCAGTGCTCTTCACGGGGTGGAAGCCGTGATAGGGAAAGAAGGGACTGCTCGGAGCAGCGGATATAAAAGACTCATTACCGGACTGAAAGCTAGATTGCTACTTCTAACCCACAATTTGTCAATCCACCAGCGTGCTGAAGAGTATAATTTTCTAGTCAGCGCTTTACGCGCAAGGTCCGACAGAAAGGCGCTTCCATAAAAATCGTTGAGGCCTCGGCCAGAGAATCAAGTGCAGCCCAGTGGCCATCTTCTGAGACTAGAACGTGCTCAATCAGCGGGCCTGAGAAAAGGCTGCTCTATGTTCTGGGAAATGGGAGTCACCCCGCCTAGCGCCGGCTGGTTCCTCCCGAAAGAGGACAGCTGAGGATGACACAGACAGGACGTGATCACTCCCCAGCTCCACCAAGGGCCTCCACGTGCCCCACTTGCCCCGATTAAAAACCAGGGCCTGGTGCAGCAGGAAGACTGCGACGCTGCCTAGATGCTTGGAGAGAGGTGCGCAGCAAATGCCAAGCAGTGGGCTGCAGCAACCGGATAGGTAATTAATATGATTAGGAACACAGAGAGGAAGCATGCTCTCGCCGACTGAAAAGCCCAGTAGCATAATTACTGTTTTCTTACCAGCTCACTGTCTGTTCCCATTTCAAAGCCTGGTTGGTGTTAAGACTGCTGTGTAAACATCAATAAAATCCCAAAGTGCCAGACCATCAGCATTCCAGGGCACAATGGCTTTTTGTTTTTGGTAGTTTCATTCTTTTCAAGATGCATTTCAGGGTTGCAAACATTAGGAAGAATCATCTCCATGCTTTGGACTAATCTTCGAGTTTGTAAGGAGTTAACATCTCCCCCCAGTGAACATTTATTATGAAGGCTAATTAATTGCTTTCCAGTTACAAGAGCCCTTTGCATTCAAAGAAAGTAGGAATCACAAGCAGAGAATATACTGTTTTATTAAACAAAGCAATGGAAACAAAGGGCTTCTCCTTTCAAAATCCCTTCTACTTAACATAGCTTTAATCAAGAAAAGAAACATACAAATGCAAGAAATATGTACAGGTAGAAAAGGCATACCAGCCGAAATGCAACATTAACTGAAGGGAAAACTAAAGCAATGCTCTGTAGTTGCCTGGATGTCCCTAGGGGACGGCAAGTCAATGCTTATCAGCCTTCCTCAGAAGAGACAATTTTGATTAATATCGGACCCATCTGACTCAGTCTATTAGACCCTGAAGGAAGGATATTTTCAGATAGAAAAGATATGACTTTGATTAATAATTCTACCCTATTGCCATTCCAAGCATTAACAACTATGTGGCACCTCTAGAAAGAGAGCCTTTGAATTCTAGGAAGACACGCCTACTAAAACACCCAGGTTCCTCTGCACAATCACTTCTCAGCTCTCCCTCTGGAGAAGGGACCCGAGTCGTGGAGGTGTCACCACTGGAGAACTGGAAACCCTACTTACATAATTTATTTCACTGTCTGCAGATTTAGGGTCAATTACTCGTGACGTAATTCCTGGTTGAAGATAGTGAAATCTTAATAAAACTGACAAAAGCCTAAAGACAGAGGGAGTGACTGGTACTACACTCCCCGCCAGCTGACCCCGAGGTCCGACACGGTTTCCACCACAGCCCTCCGAGCGTATTTCCCTTTGCTGCCAGTGGGTTCCAGATGCGCACGAGAGGCGAGAGGCGACGGCTTAGTCCCCCCCAGAGAGGCACTCGGCACCTGCAGCCAACGCGGAGTCGTCAGGCGGGGCGGGGGTCAGTTCGCTTTAGCCCTCTGTCTACAAACTCCTGCCCCGTTGGCAGGCTCGGCTCACATCGCCGCAGCGTTTCTCCTGATGCTCACGATCAACCTTCTGCCGTATTCTCTGTAGTCCACGGGCTTCACGTCCATCACGGTGGCCTTAATTCGAGACTCATCCTTTGAAAAGAGAAAAGCGATCTGTGAACGAAGGAAAGCCTGTGGCCACGGGGCAATGGTTTCAATGATCCCAGCAGGAGAAATCACAAAGACACGCTGGGTTCAGAGTTCTGCCATTCCGATAAAGAAGCAATGATGGTGAGAGCCCAGGGCAGAGTTTCTGGGGTCGGGAGAGTGGACAAAGGCCTCCCTTCGACACAGACCCCTTTCACCTGGTCCTCGTGCTCCCAAACACTCAGGAACCTGGACTCCAAGTGCGATGGACCTTAGAGGGCTCATGAAGTTTAATTTATTCTCTTTACAGAGGGGCAAACGGGAGCCCAGAGAAGACGTGACTTCCTAAAGCCACACAGCTGGCTCTGGAGAGGAGGAGCACCGCGGCAGAGGAGGGAGGCCTGCCATGGGCCCACCTCGGCCCTGAGAGAGGCGGCCTCGCTGCCCTGCACCTCCCCTGTCCACACCACTCAGGGCCCGAGCAACCCTGCCATCCCTCCCTCCCGACACCACCCTGACATCGTATCACTGACATCTGGAGTCCCTGTCTCATTTAACGCTCACAAAACCAAGCACAGCTATCAGCAGGTATTAGGGTTAAGGTCTGACAATAAAACAGAACGAGTAAACCCTGAGGCAAGCAGAGAAGTCTTCTGAATTCTCTCCCCTCGCTGGTTCACTAGGTTGGACGTGGCCTGAAGAGGCAGAACAGGGTGAGGCCAGCTCAGGGGCTCACACACTACAGTGTGCTCTGTACTGACTAAACCCAGTCGTATTTCTAAGCATGGCTGAGAGCAAAGCTCTGAGGTTGGACTGCCTGTGTGCCATTATTAGCTCTGCCATTTGCTAGCATATGAATTTAGGCAAGTTACTCATTCTCCGTATGTCTACATTTTTTTGCTGGTAAAAACGGGGCTAACAATAGTTTCTACACATAGGGTTACTGCCAGGATGAAGCAAGACAATGTATGTAAAGGGTGTAGAACAGTATCTGGCAGATAGTAAGTACTCAATAAAGGCTGTTTCATCATGACTTTACAACCGTATGATGTTATGAGCAATTTAAGGAATTTTCAAGGTAATTTTAACTACATATGGTCTTTGTTTCACACACTGACTTTAGGACCCAAACCAAGTGCTGGGAAGATTCAATGAGTAATAAATGCAGGGTGCTTAGTGTTGGGTCTGGAACACAGTAAGCAAGGAACTGACAGTTAACACTATAATGTTGCTGGGGGTGACAAAACAGCAGTTCCCCACTGCTAACCCTCCTGCAACTTGGGTGATGTTACTTACATTGTAGGTCTCCAATTTGACCCTGATCCTGAATGTAAACGATCTAAAGTTGGCATTCTGGAAAATTTCCTCAAATGCTTGCTCGTTCTGCAAAAACAGAAGTAACACTGTAGGCATGGAAACTACGAGACCATCTGAAAATGTCCGTAAGATTTCTGAAAAGACTTCGAGGAAAATCCTTGAGAAAATGATCACCCCCAGTGGTTTAAAATTTCTTAGGAATGACTGAGGTGACATTTCATCACATAAAACTGTTTAGGTAGAATTTTATTAAAAATTAAAATACTCTACCTAGAGTACTCAAATTCATAGGGACGGAAAGTGGAATGACGGCTGCCAGGGGCAGTGGAGAGTTAGTGTTTAATGGGTCCAGAGTTTCGGCTTAGGAGGATGAAAAAGTTCTCGAGCTTGATGACGGTGATGGTTGCGCAACAATGTGAAAGTATTTAATGCCACTGAACTTACACTTAAAAATGGTTAAAATGGTACATTTTATGTATATTTTACCACAATAAAAAAAAAACTGAAACACTCTTAGGAAACACATTTCTCAACTTTAAAAGTCTGTGATGGAATAGATCTGAGGCTCAGCATCTTCATCACAAATTAAGAATGGGAGGACACACTCAGAAAAAGGTTCAAGCTGTCATATGCATTATTTCAGCCTCTGGATTTACAGCTATGGATTTGGTGAGGAAGTGAGGAAGACAGGAAAAGTAGGCAAAGGTTAGGGAAAAAGTTTAAAAACCTCTCTCCCTCTTTCTCTGGCCCCTCAAATACTATTTGATTAAGCTGCTGAATTTAAAAAAAAGTCTGGTAAACAGAGAGGGATCAGAGAAAGGATTTAATATAAATATGCATAAAATAAATGTACAAGAACTTTTTAAAAAACAGTTCATATCAGTCAAGTATTATCTTTGCAAGCCACTTGAAACATGAAAATAACTTGATTATACATAGAACTGTTTTGTGTAAAGGTTACTACACACACACATAAAGTCCTCAGGCTTTCGGGTATGTAAATAAAACAATGTGTTAAACCTTCAAAAAATCATACCAGCTGCCATCATTCTTTCAAGATCAGTGAAAGCATGGAGCGCATACTCCAAGAATATCATGGTTCCTGAGGGAAGAGTTTCTATAGGTCCTCATTCACTGGCAGTGAAACCAGCCAAATGTAATAAGCTCATAAAAAAATCCTGAAAGGCTGCCTCGAGCCTTAAAATCTGATATGAAAATAGAGGACCAGGCAAAACAGATTAAAGATAGCATCATACTTTAAAGTCAATTCCAGTTACTTCTGTAAAAGGGCTTGTTGGGATTATTTTTAGAGAGCTCATGGACAATTTCAAAGAGACACAGGGGCAGAGCTAAACGGACAGAATAGAAGACAGAAAAGAAACACACACACACACCCCAAAACAAATGACAAATCCTTTTTTGTTAGTGGCTTTTATAAGTATCCTAACCGATTTGGAGGAAAACAGGGGAAAAAAATCTACAGATAGATGCTAATTTGTGTGGCCCAGAAAATATAGCTTCAGTTGGTCTTTATATGTTTTATCTGAGCAAGTACCTTTCTTAAGTTTAGGATAATTAGTAATCTATTCCCTGAATTAAATAAAAAACTAATATGTGAAAATACTAATTTATAAAAATGAAATGGAGAAAGTTATCTTATGAAAGAAAGTTACTTCGTAAGAATTCCATCTGACAACATGAAATAAGCAAGTACCTTATACGTGAATTTAAACCAGGATTTGATTCAACTTTTCAGAAAACTGTTTATTACATTAAAAAGGCACATCTGGAATGGATAAAGATGTGGTACATATACACAATGGAATACTACTCAGCCATAAAAAAGAACGAAATAATGCCATTTGCAGCAACATGGATGCAACTAGAGATTATCATACTAAATAGGTCAGAAAAAGAAAGACAAATACCATACATGTGGAATCTAAAATATCACAGAAATGAACCTATCTACAAAGCAGAAACAGACTCACAGACATAGAGAACAGACTTGTGGTTACCAAGGTGGGGAGAGGTGGGGGGAGAGGGATGGACTGGGAGTTTGGGGTTAGTAGATGTAAACTATTACGTTTAGAATGGATAACGAGGTCTTACTGTAGCACAGGGAACTATCCAATGTCCCGGGATAAACCATAATGGATAAACCATAATGGACTTAAAGACCAACACAGACTCAAAAAAAATAAAAAAGGCACATCTGTACTTCAGCTTATTTCAGAAGACACCTTCCAGATCTCAAGTGATTGCAGGTACACCAACTCTTGGTGTGCTAACAGCAACAGGAGAAAAAAATGCTGGAAAGTGCTGTTTTTAAAGCATTTTCTGTACATTACTTCATGCCTCATTGTTAGCACATCCAAGGTGGACACAATTAGACAGAATCGGATGAGCTCTCAAATAATCATCAGTGAGAAACTATACAACACCCAAAAGCAACAAACCAAAAAATATTCAAGAGCAAAAAATGGGTACGTGGTATAAGCATGGGAACTATTACAGTAATAATACAAGACGCGGCTGACCTTCTCTTTTAACTCCCCAAGATAAGCAGTGCTTTGTCCAAGGATGGCCTCTGCAGACTCCTGGAAACATGTGACCCACTGATTCTCTTGAAAATCAGCAATATTTACCTAAAAAACACAACTCTACATTATTTCAGCAAAGAAATAATAAAAGGAAGACACACTAAGGAGACTGGGAGATTAACTTTTTCTACTCATTAAAATAATTTCTAGGGAAAAAAACCATTTCCACTATATATGCCATATTCTTTCCAAAGAGTGTAAAAAGTATCCAAAGAAAGAAGTTCAAAATGTAAGTCTGGATCACAGCAGGAACACGATGTGGTGTGGATGTGTGATTTCAGATCTCAGTGGAGATACAGCCCAACTAAACTCTCCTTCAGACACAGAATCTGGGCACAATCGACTCAGTGGCCCTCCAGCCACGATGGCCTTTGGACTAAAGGTTTTGAACAAGCCACCGAAGTCCTCTGCATTTTAAATTGTACATCCTTCAGTCAGCAGGAGGCACTCCATAAGACAGCTCCCAGTCACTGCTGGCATCCCAGACAGTCTGGAAGCCTGAACTAAGAGACAGTGCCAGGCACGCGGTAGGGACTCAGGAAACACCACAGTGGTCCTCACCCACCCATTCTACTTACTGACAGGATCATGCGGTACTTGAAATTGGGAAATTCACTGTCACACTTCTCGCAGCGGTACAATCCATTCTGTTGATCAATCACTTTCTTATTGCAGTCCTGAGTTGGGCAGGCCTGGTACATACAGTTCTCTTTGCGAAGATACACCACTGTCGCCACGGAGCTAAAATAGTCGGGCTTCCGGAGAAAAGAGTGACATGAGACACAGAGCACAGGCCTATGTTCAGGACTGGACTTGCCCTTACACACGAGGGGTAAGTGTTTACATATTCTAATTCTCATGATCACAATGTGATTACTGGGCATAATTCATTCTATAGTTTTAGAAGTCACTTGTGCTGATTATAAAACCCATGAAGGTAATAAACCAAGTTATAAAGCATATTATTCCTTAACAATAAAAGAATTCTAAATTAGACTAAATTAATTAAAACTGAAACAGATTATATGAAAGACAAAGACTTCAAGAGACAAAGACTTGTTCCTCCTGTTCCTCTGACCCTCCAAAGGTAACAGAACCAGGAAATACAGAGGAATGCAGTAAAATCTAGCACAGTTATGTTCAACCATTCCTCCCACATTAAAAACAACAGCAGGGCTTCCCTTGGTGGCGCAGTGGTTGAGAGTCCGCCTGCTGATGCAGGAGACACGGGTTCGTGCCCCGGTCCGGGAGGATCCCGCGTGCCGCGGAGCGGCTGGGACCGTGAGCCATGGCCGCTGAGCCCGCGCGTCCGGAGCCTGTGCTCCGCAACGGGAGAGGCCACAACAGTGAGAGGCCCGCGTACGGGAAAAACAAACAAACAAAACAACAGCAATGATTTCTAGCGTCTAGATTCAACTTCATCTCTATTTGGCCAGGTGTCAGCAAGCTTTTTCTGTAAAAAGTTAGACAGTAACTAATTCAGGCTTTACTCCCGCGTGCCGCGGAGCGGCTGGGCCCGTGAGCCATGGCCGCTGAGCCCGCGCGTCCGGAGCCTGTGCTCCGCAACGGGAGAGGCCACAACAGTGAGAGGCCCGCGTACGGGAAAAACAAACAAACAAAACAACAGCAATGATTTCTAGCGTCTAGATTCAACTTCATCTCTATTTGGCCAGGTGTCAGCAAGCTTTTTCTGTAAAAAGTTAGACAGTAACTAATTCAGGCTTTACAAGCCATTGGGTCACAGTCTTTGCTGCAGTCAGTCACCCTGCTGCCGTGGTGCAAGATCATCCACAGACAGTATGGAGATGAGAACGGGTGGCTGGTTTCAATGCACTTGTATTTACAGCAGGCAGCAGGCTGGATATGGCCCGTGGGCCTGTTTGTGAACCCCTGGTCTAAGTTATCAAATTCAGAATGCAAAAAGACTGAACCAGCCTCTTCAAAGTGGAGACGTCACTGATAAGTAAGTGTAGCAAGGGCCGAGTCATGTGCATGGGCTTTATGTTGCTATTTGCTTTGCCTTTTAACTCTCATGGAAAGCATACGGGATGAATAATTTTGGGGGGCAAGCAGTTCCCTCTGGGTGTACTCAATTCAGGGCCAGGTCAGCAGCCTCTGGGGCTTCCTGACGTTTCAGAACAGAAGAGGCAAAACAATACGGTGGATGTTTAAAGAGCTTGGGCAAATCCTCTCTCTAAAAGGCCCTAGAGAAGGGGAGTCTCCGAGGAGAATGCCTGAAGGATGGTTCTGTATTTCCAGGTAAGGTCCAGATTCAAAGTGTGACTTGAAAGTTGGGGTGCGAACAGGTACTCTCTAGGCTGGATTTCTTGTTACATACTGTCTACCCCTAGATCTAAGAAAGAAACTGGTTGACAAGAGACACAGATCTGTCCAATGTTTCATTCTCAGGATGCTGTATAACAGCATTATGAAGTGCAGTCATTGACGATGATGAATAAGAGAGTACAGCGAAGTGAGACAGTAAGGAATAAAAACTATATTGTATAATATGAAAATAATAAAGCAGGAATTACTGGTTTGGGGAGCATAATGGAGAAATAAATGATTTAAATATTGAACTGCTGACAGAATACAGGTTTAGATTAAGATGGGAGGAGGGTCATTAAATACAAACATTGAAAGGGAAGTTGCAACTAGAGTCAAATACCAGAGCCATTCTTGTCAGAGAATACCAGCAGCGCTCAGCCCACGAGACGTTAATATTCTACAGCCAGTGAGGGCACGTGTGAACCGCCCGATGTCTGATGCTGAGACTGACTAATGCTCGGTGTGAGCTATAATCTCAAAAGCCACCTTCTTGGTATACGGGCGTTTCAGTTTGCGGGAACAATCAGAGGAGAGAAATATGGACCCGAAGGCAGTTCATAAAATACACAACCTGATTACTACCACTTCGCTAAGGTCCCTCTGAGAACTACACAGCTCTGTAAGTCAAAGCTTGGACATCTTTCTGCCTCAACCTACCTGAGGGATGTAACATACTCCTATTAGAAAGCACAGCTCCTTCATTCTGGCTGGGATCCTCAACCATCACGCCATGCTCTGGGCAGAGCCCCAGGTAAGGCTCATAGCTCTGAATTAAGGTCTAACAGCTGGGACCAGAAATGGGATCTGAAAACTACTGTCTCGCACATTTTACACGCTTTTGTGAAGAAAGTTAGGAATGTGGATACCTTGTCACCTTGGCCCAAGTTCTCTGATTTAACCTCATATAAAGTTTTCCAGTTGGTGTTGCTCCCTCCTATTCCTCCACTCTTTAGATCAGAGATGGAAACGCCAGCTAAGGCTTGTCCTTCCGAGTCAAACCTGAAAAACAAAGAGTAACAGGCACTATATATGCTTATTGAATATGATACTTGTTCCTACCTATATATGGGCTATCCACTCCCCACCCAACTTCTTCTCTTTCTTTTTTTTTTTTTTTTTTTTTTTTGGCTGCGTCGGGTCTTCGTTGCGTGGGCTTTCTCTAGTTGCGGCGAGCGCAGGCTACTCTTCGTTGCAGTACGTGGGCTTCTTATTGTGGTGGCTTCTCTTGCTGTGGAGCACGGGTTCTAGGTGTGCGGGCTTCAGCAGTTGTGGCACACGGGCTTCAGCAGTTGTGGCACGCAGGCCCAGTAGTTGTGGCTCGTGGTCTCTAGAGCAGTCTCAGTAGTTGGGGCGCATGGGCTTAGTTGCTCCACGGCATGTGGGATCTTCCCGGACCAGGGCTCGAACCCGTGTCCCCTGCATTGGCAGGCGGATTCTTAACCACTGCGTCACCAGGGAAGCCCCCCCCACCCAACTTTCATAGGTCATGGCCAAGTGAGCTGATGGTAGTATCTTCCTCATTGTACCTTAAGTCTACTGAAGAAAGGGAATGACCTCTTTTTTATCTCAATTGCTTTGATGCCCCCCAGTGGTCAAGAAAGACAGTGCCCAACTACCACAGAACCTTTTATTAAACTAGCCTTGCATATCAACGCTGGCCGGAGGGCCCAAGGCCTAAAAACTGTAACCGGGAAAGTCAACAAACAAAGCAACAATGGAGAGCTGCGGTTTAGTTCTTTGGGCTACCGATGCTCATTCTTGCTCAGCAGCTGCATTTTTATCATCACTGAAATGTATCAGGATAGAAAGGGACAGCTGACATATTTTAACAGGGTAGCAAAAAGTGTTCCCATGGTGAAAGAGCTTTTAAGCCTGGTATAATTTCAAAAGATTATATGATTCAAAGTAATTTATTAGAAGGTATTTATCTGTTTCCTTGTAGATTTACCTTCTTAGCGAGATTTTACTCATGCCAATATATATATATTTTTTAAGTTATTTTCTTTTTTTAACTTTACTTTTGGCTGTGTTGGGTCATTGTTGCTGCACGGGGGCTTTCTCTAGTTGCGGCAAGCGGGGGCTACTCTTTGTTGTGGTGCGCGGGCTTCTCATTGCTGTGGCTTCTCTTTTTGCGGAGCACAGCCTTTAGACGCGTGGGCTTCAGTAGTTGTGGCACGCGGGCTCAGTAGTTGTGGCTCACGGGCTCTAGAGTGCAGGCTCAGTAGTTGTGGCGCACGGGCTTAGTTGCTCCGCGGCATGTGGGATCTTCCTGGACCAGGGATCGAACCCACGTCCCCTGCATTGGAAGGCGGATCCTTAACCACTGGGCGCGCCACCAGGGAAGCCCCATTTATGCCGTTATTAAAGTTGAAATTAATTTATGTTAAATTATTATAAAATAGATTACATTTCTTGATCACATATCAGCTAATATGAAGGAAAGGGGGCCCAAGAGGAAGTGTCTCAGAAACATACTCATGGCAGGGAAGAGTCAGTCTGAGATTAAAAACGTGCCAATGTCACCCAAAAGAAGGATAACTAGAAGTAACCACATACAGAACAGGCTCCTTAAAAAGAAAGCATGGAACAGAATGCATGCTGCCCTAAGCTGCAGACAATTGCCTTTTTGTTCTGTCAGATCAGTGGCTAAATCTGTCACAGAGGCACAGCAAGGTCCATAAATCTGTTTCACCATAACTAGCTACATGAGTTTACGGTTTCAAAAACTCCAAGGAGGGCTTCCCTGGTGACGCAGTGGTTGAGAGTCCGCCTGCCAACGCAGGGGACACGGGTTCGTGCCCCGGTCTGGGAAGATCCCACGTGCCGCGGAGCGGCTGGGCCCGTGAGCCATGGCCACTGAGCCTGCGCGTCCGGAGCCTGCGCTCCGCAACGGGAGAG
>NC_041227.1:92288537-92303897 GCF_002837175.3 Physeter macrocephalus | reverse complement strand
AACGCAGGGGACACGGGTTCGTGCCCCGGTCTGGGAAGATCCCACGTGCCGCGGAGCGGCTGGGCCCGTGAGCCATGGCCACTGAGCCTGCGCGTCCGGAGCCTGCGCTCCGCAACGGGAGAGGCCACAACAGTGAGAGGCCCGCGTACCAAAAAAAAAAAAAACCTCCAAGGAGACATTTTCCACCGAAGACAGCTATCCAGAGTCAACAGAGCAAGGAGAGAGACGGCCCTTCTTAGAGTAAAAACTCCACACCGCTGCAACCAAGATCTAAACATCTCCAGTCCTTGCCTAGTGGGACGTGTACACTGAACTTCTCTTTGATCAATGCCAAGTTCTTTTATTCTAGAGGCAGCCGTGTCTTTTTATGTTGACTGGGATCACAGTTATCGACAAGGAAAATACGAAGACCTTGATGTGGGCACGCAATTAAACTGGGGTCGAGCTCCAGAGCCTGAAAGAAAATCAAGCAATAAGAACAAACCAAGGGGCTTCCCTGGTGGCGCAGTGGTTGCGCGTCCGCCTGCCGACACAGGGGAACCAGGTTCGCGCCCCGGTCCGGGAGGATCCCACATGCCGCGGAGCGGCTGGGCCCGTGGGCCATGGCCGCTGAGCCTGCGCGTCCGGAGCCTGTGCTCCGCAACGGGAGAGGCCACGGCAGTGAGAGGCCCGCCTACCACAAAAAAAAAAAAAAAAAAAAAAAGAACAAACCAAAGCTGTGATTACGTCTGGTCAGGTTATTAACGGATGGGCCTTCCCTTATAATGCAATGCCAGCTACCAGAAGAGTTAAATACAGATCCACAGGGACCACATGCACAAGGCTGGCTTAAGTGACATGGTCATGCCAGTAGATATTTCATGAAACTTTTCAAATACTAGTGCAACTGGTTCACAGTAGGCTCAAACAAAAAGTGGGGAGTATGTAACATGAGCTAATTCCTTAGTCACTCAAACCGTAAGACATGGTTGGAAACCGACACACTCCTCCCTGTGACCGCAGCTACACAAATTATTTAAGCTCAAACTAGTTTCAGGGCTTTCCCTGACCACATCAATGCTTGTATACCATGCTTCAGTTTGAAGTGCTCTTTTTTTTTTTTTTTTTTTTTAAATAAATTTATTTATTTGTTTATTTATTTTTGGTTGCGTTGGGTCTTCGTTGCTGCGTGCGGGCTTTCTCTGGTTGTGGCGAGTTGGGGGGCTACTCTTCATTGCAGTGCGTGGGCTTCTCATTGCGGTGGCTTCTCTTGCTGCGGAGCACGGGCTGTAGAGCACAGGCTCCGTAGTTGTGGTGCACGGGCTTTGCTGCTCCACGGCATGTGGGATCTTCCCGGACCAGGGCTCGAACCTGTGTCTCCTGCATTGGCAGGCGGATTCTTAGCTGCTGCGCCACCAAGGAAGCCCTGAAGTGCTCTTTTAAGGCAGAGTTTTAACACCCTAAACAGCTAGACATAGCGAGGAGATTTTAGTAGGCTCTCCTCATCCCCCAAGTGCTTCATGAATAACAACACAATGCCCACAAAGGCCCATTTTGCCCACCGCCCTGGATCAGAGTCCAGTGAATACACACTAGAAGATGCAATCGGCACCAGAGACTGGACAGAACAAGAAGCACTCTCTCCCCCGATGCCGCAGAAGCCCACAGCTTTGAGTCATGAAAAGAAAGACGCCTCCGCTCACAGAGCTCCACCATACAGCTGCTACTGCCAGCCTCACCTGCTTCACAGGATCAAGGTCGCCAGGCAGCATTCCCGTCCTAATCGCTCCCTTCGACTCTCCAGGTTCGTCATGGGATTACAGGTCTGTCAGCTGAAGGGCTTTAGAGCCATCCTTTCAGAAGGCACAATGTCTCCAAGAAACACAGGCACTGCTCCACCCAGAAACGAAGCTCTCTGCTTGGCAGACAGCTCATATACCGATCGTGGGAACCAAAAGAACCAGCTCTTCTCCAAACTAAGGCTCAAATAACCCTTGTGTTTAGCCCCATAAAACCTACCATCCACGAAGCTTGTAGGCCTCTGGGATGTCAGGGTTCACAATGACGGTACTTGAAGACA
Organism: Physeter macrocephalus; assembly: GCF_002837175.3. Taxonomy (NCBI): domain Eukaryota; kingdom Metazoa; phylum Chordata; class Mammalia; order Artiodactyla; family Physeteridae; genus Physeter; species Physeter macrocephalus. The sequence goes on along the minus strand of NC_041227.1, from coordinate 92,301,838 downwards.
GTACAGAGAGGCTCCGTCCACCAAAATCAGAAACTCTGGCTCCTTTGATAGCCATCACGGGTTGTCTAGAACCATCAAATCTATCAGCCTGCATAACAACAAAGACACGAAACAAATACAAACAATTGTCACTAGCAGGAAGAATGCACAGAACATTTTTACAGAAAACAAGGGAAACAGCCAACAGTAGAGTGAATGCAATAAATGGCACATGGAATCTATACAAGAGAACCTCACACACAAGAATCTGCTCAGAGACACATCAAAACTAATCGAGAATTAGAGGAAAGAGCGTTTCACTATGTAAAATCTAAATCATAGCAAATCTCACAGAAGTAAATCAAATAAAGGTTTTCAAATACTCCCCAGATAGTCCAACCCTTCATTAGGAAGGGTCTACACAGCCGACATGGCCAAAGCCCCACAGCTTCCGGGCCAAGACCACCAGCCTGGAAGCTCTTTACGTCTTCGCCTCTCTGCACATGCTCTGACCACTCAACGCGGGTACTCACATCTTCTCCCCACAGAGTAGCATTCACCACTTTCCCTGACATGTCCATCAAACAGATATTCCTCTTAGAGACTTCTCTGTTGTTAGACTTCACTGTGATTTTAGTGACATCTTCATAGCTCTTGCAGATCCCGATTATGTCTAAAACACAGGCACAACGTTTCAGCAAGAGATGGTCAAGGCTCCCGTTACAGCATGACCAGAGGCTGGACAGCAAGCACTGAAGTCTCATGCCTCCCCTATATGTTGCAAACAGAACTACTCATCACCACTCTCTTCATTCTCACACACATACTTACCTACAAGTGAGTCTTTAGACTTGTTCTCTAGGTCACCAATCCCTGTGAAATCAAACTGAACTGTGGGTAAATGATGACCATCTTCACAGGGCATGACAGAAGTCTCATTATTGAAGGTCATCTCATAGTCGTTTTTGACGGCTGTGAACTGTTTGTTGGCGATCTTCAGGGTGCCTTTAGAGAAGTAATAGACCTGTAAAAGAGGCCAAGCTATGGGACGCGGGATAGGCCACCAAATCGGATATAAAAACCCTTTACGGATCACACGGCTCTCCAACAGACAGCATCCCCTCACCCCCCCGCTCGGCCGTTCCCGTTCTAGACTCCATGCTACTGTACCTTGTTCACATCAATAAGAGGAAAGAACTTGTCCGCTTGCTCATTGAAAGCAGTCGCTCTGATTTCGCCCTGCAGAAGCGTGCGAGGACAGGTTAGAATTGGGGGGGTTCAAGTTTTGCCAGTGAAAAACAGGACATCTTAGTGTCAAAATGACATCTTTAAAGCAGCAGCACAGTCACCCCAGAAACACACAGTTCACAGTCACATGTTCAAGTTAGTAACCCTGGTGAAACAACCCAAGTTTAACTGGTTGATCCCCTAACTGTGCTTCATGAACCTCAAGTTAGAAACCGAAACACATAAATACATAAATAAACGCATAAAAATTTTCGAACACTGAGTGACACGACCGAAGCCCCCAGGGAGGTGTGCTGAGCCACTGTGATTCACCGGTTTCCCTCATGTTTGCACCCAGCGAGGAGTTACTTCATACTCAGGAGTCACCGCCAAAAATGTTAAAAACAAGTCATACTTTCAAGTTGCTTGTGATCGGATTTTCACTTTTACTCTTCCATCAGTCAAAATGTTACAAATGGAGAAGAAACTTAAATTAACAGCTGGATTTTTAGCCAAATGACAGATGAGACCAGTAATCTGGTAAAAAAAAAAATTAGGTTCTGACACCAATTCTGCCCTCACAGTCAATACACTTTAGGGTATTATCCCATCTTTGATGAACAAACAAACAAACAAAAATTAAAACAAACCAACTTTTTTTTCGGCCCTGCTAGAGGTTTGAACAAATAGGAAATACGTAGCAGTTTGAAAAGAATGCTCGAAGAATACGTTAGGAGTTATAAACAAAACTAATGGACAGAGAAATAGCATGACGAGACTTTGTGGAGACTCCACAACGTGGATTTTTCATCTCTTCATCATGGTTTGGTCTTGCTTAAGAAAAGCATATAGAGGGACTTCCCTGGTGGCACAGTGGTTGAGAATCCACCTGCCAATGCAGGGGACAAGGGTTCGATCCCTGGTCTGGGAAGATCCCACATACTGCGGAGCAACTAAGCCCGTGTGCCACGACTACTGAGCCTGCGCTCTAGGGCCCGCGAGCCACAACTACTGAAGCCCGGGCGCCTAGAGCCCGTGCTCCGCAACAAGAGAAGCCACGGCAATGAGAAGCCTGTGCACCGCAACGAAGAGTAGCCCCCGCTCACCGCAATTAGAGAAAGCCCGTGTGCAGCAGTGAAGACCCAATGCAGCCAAAAATAAATAAATAAATTTATTTAAAAAAAAAAAAAGAAAGAAAGAAAAGCATATAGCGTCTGCACAGCCAGAATCCACCTCCCACAAAACCGATCGCTTATCACATATCAAGGCTGCTGCATGCCTTCTGCTGTGGCCCAAAGCTCCACTTGGCTCCTAAGCAGACATAACCCCCTGGGGCTTCGACTAAGCCTGCCAGCAAGTCAGACAGTGTCTCTGGTTTCTCCTGCCCGTGAGGCTGCTTAACTTTAGAAAACTAATTTCTACTGCTACAAAGGCTTTCGATTGAGATCAAGGATTTTATTTTATTTATGACTTTAACCCTCTGCCCCCAGACAGCATCAGAAGACTACAATAGAAGAAAAACAAGAAGAATCGTGTTTCTTCTTGGCTTACTATTGTTTTTCACCTCATAGGCCTGCACAGAGATGAGCCCTCTGTTTCTCAGAGTCAGAGACTCCTCTTTCCCCACTTGACAAATACTCACACTCTCATCAACTAGTTCTATAGAGAAAAGCTTCCCTTCCCCTCGGGAATTGCTCCAGGTACGGATCTGACTTTTGTTGGTAACACGAGCACAAATAGTCCACCTAAAAACCAAATAGATTATATTAGTGTTTGGAGTCTTACTTGGGAAAGATCTGAAAGGTTCCCTATCATCTTCTTATAGCCTTTCTTATCTTATGCATATTCCATTTTTCAGTGTAAGCTGTATTTTAATCCAGCTAATTAAAACCCCACGATGACATCCAGGTTTGACAGTTTGTAGAATAAGCAAATAGTAAAACACACAAGGTGATTTAACACTGACTCATTCTCCTGTCAAATAAGTAAATTTATGAACGCTCTCCCTTCTCCAAAAAGCATCACCAAGGCAACACTATCCCCTTAATGAAAGGTTCTAAGCTAGAAAATGCAGTAATACCAGCAATTATATTTTGCCACTATTTTCAATCATGGGAACTGATATAACTGATGTCAAACTTCTGTCTCGTTTCCAAGACACACTGAATATAAATACAGGGGTATGGAACGCGGTGTTGGTTCAGGCACCAAAGGAAAACACCCTCAAGCACTATGACCTCAGACAGAGGCCACTAAAAAAGGAGGCACAAGGTCTGACATCCAGTCCTAGTGCCCATCCTGAATGTAGGTCTGGGCACATTAGCTACCTTACTCATCATTTCACAGGGGAACAGATCTTCCCTATATTGCAAAGAATTGAAGAACAAACAAAAACATAACTGAAAGAACTCTGAAACGAGTACTCACTAATTTTACACAGCTAAAATTAATTTTGAATGGAAAGAAGTCATATAAAAGAAATATCTGTTCAGGTTATATTACTATGGTTAATACAAACAGCACAGATTCTTTTAGCCAACTAAATCAGAGTAATAATTTTTAGACTAAAAGTCACCTATTTATATGATAAGATGGAATACCTTCTGAATTAGAAAATTTATTCTTACTCATAAGGACTACCAACTGATTCCTGAAACATTAAATCTTTTAAATTTCAAATTCTTTTAAAACGAATGAAATTCCATAGGCTATGGATGATTGCTCTTTTTGCCATTCTTTTATTGAGAGTTAAAGGTTGCCACAATTTGATCTCCTCCCCCTCTAGAAAAAAAAAAAAGGAGGAAACCTATTTTATGCGTGGTAATCCTGAAGTTCACGTATAAGTAACTCAAGAGCCCATAATAACCTCTTACAATCTTTTCTAAGTCCCTCCTAAACTTATTCCACGAAATAACTCACTTGGACTGGTAAGGGGTGAGGCTGGCAATGGGTACCACTTTGGCCTGTGTTCCCCCGGAGCTGTTCCCTAGGCTGGTACCTCCAGATTTTCCAAATGTCTTTGAGGCACCAAAAGTCTTAGATACAGTGGAACCTTTCAAAACAAACACAAAGAAGGACAATCATTATTTTATTTAAATTTTATAGTAAGTTTTGCAAGAACTCTCAATTACTAGTGACATCATACAAGATGAGAGACAAAGTTTTTCCTTTTAAATAATCGAGAGATTTGGACATCAAACAGAGACTGAAACAGGAGGCTAGAGGCAGATCTAGGAGGAAGGCTGGGCACACAGATGTTCACGACTGTATCTGCTGACTTACGCCCTGAGGTCAAGGTGATAATAATGGTAATGAATCCAGACACTGCTATTTCGGAGGTCAACCCTCTTAAACTTTTCCGGTGTATCAACAGGCAGGATAATGGGTCAGAAAAAGAAAATCAACCTTCTTGACTGGTAAAACTGATGACAAGTCACTAGCTGCATAAGAGAAAAAGCAAAAGGAAATGCTAGGAATTAAGAGACACAGTGGGTGAACCATCTGAGGTGAAGGATACCTATCACAAATATATCGCCTCAAAACATCCCCAGAAAACTCCCAGTTCTCAACTGGTCTTACAGGCACGGAACGTCTAGAATGAAGTTTATGGGATTGGGTTTAGTTGGGAGCAAAGGGCAAGAATCAGTTTTTGGTTCAAGACAAGTGGGTGGCTGGCTTTCGTGACCCATTCTTGACTCCTTTATCCAAGCCTAAGAAGCTGTCTTGCACTTGGGAAGGATACGTAATTACATAAAGCCTATAAGCAGATGAAATCTTTTACATGCACGCTGTTTCTATAAAGCTTCAACCTCCAAATTCAGAAAAGATAATTTAGTCCAATGATTTCATATATTCTATATCAAAACATTTCTTCAGAATGGCATCTGGCTAGAAATGTAAATCTTCCATTACTTGGCATTTATTTATTGAGTTTCCACAGCCCGTACTGCACTATTCTAGGCATTTGTAGCACTTAGTAAAAAAATATACATACACGGTCCCAGATCTTCAAATTTTCTCTTCTAACTGGGGAGTCAAGAAACGACTACACACACAACAGTAACAATTACCTCAAGGTGACACAAGGAAGCACACATACTCTGCAGAATATTTATGTGTGTGTGTGTATACATACCTAGTATAGAATACACAATTATATAAAACACACACACATCCAGTTTTCATGCTGGCAGGCAGCCTCCCCTCCATACACTTCCAGTCCTTTTTCTTTCAGTACCCAGTTATGTGTTTAGGGAATGTTAACTGGTTTTTTAAAATCAATTCTCAATATAAGCCAAAGATAGACAACTGGAAAGATAAATCTGTAGGGGTGGGGGGTGGGAAGAAGAATAACATACTATTTGTATTTTAGCCTAAGGAAGTGACTTTTAGGGTATTTATCATTTTAGATAATCTATTCTACCACCCCCCTTCAACAGTACATAATTTGAGTTCTGTATAAATAGATCCACTTAGAAAGGGAGATGGATAGAAGATAGCTAGCTCTTGCAAGGTAGATAAAAACATCAAAGACTAATGGGGAAAAAGACTGATGTCCTGCAACTTCCACAGAAACATCAGTGACTTCTTAACCCTGCTTTTCTTAGAATCTTAGTATTGAGAAATAGAAACTAATAGTTGAGGGGAGGGGAATAGGTGGTGTATGTGAAGCTGGGACAGAAAAAAGAAACTCTAAAAATAAATTCCAACCAAACTCTACAAATCATAATTTTCAATGGCGACATCCCACATGAGGAGGTTCCTAAAGCAAAGGCCAGAAAGTAAACAAGATGATTCCATTACAGCCTCTCAGGACCTGCGGAAGAGAAAGTTAAAAAGAAGAAACTATTTCTCATCCGTGAGACAGAGAAGCAGGACCTATGACCAACATAAATGATACTGTCTTCAAGCTAAGATAAATACCCACAAGAGTCCCAGATGGGAAACCTGGAGACAGACAAGCCAAATTTAATAAGCGGATCCTAAAGAGTTAAAAGGCGAGAATTTAAAAGGTATGTAATTCACAAAGTCAAGAGGGTGTTAAGTGAGAAACTACCAGATAAACTGTTAACAAAGAACAGTGTATCATTCTGATTTTTTTTTAAAAAAGCATATTAAGTATCTTTAAAAGACAGTCTTTAATCATTTTTTCAATCTCACACTTTACAATAATTCCAAGAAGAACTGGAATTATTCTTTGCAAGAAGCAACTGTCATGAACAGCATTTTGAAAACTCCCTTTAGTCTCAGATTAAATTTCAAACCATCATTCGAAAGCCTGCCACACACAATCAGCATGCATCCTCATGTGGCAGCCTTACCCACTCCTGAGCTCCCACTCTGTTGCTGGGGCCTGCTGGCTGGTGGACTGGCTGCTAAGACTGGAGGAGGAACTACTGGCTGTTGTCCATGTCCTAGTGATCAAAAGAGAAAGACCATTTTAGTGCAAGTAATTTGGGTTAAGAGACTTAAACTTAAGTAGAAGAAATACTCTGAGAAACTGTAAATTTGTGATCTTGTCAAAGACTCTTGTGGGTTGGAATTCATGCTGGGGCACTCAACTGCACGCAGCGAATGTGCTAGGGGTTCACACTTATGTTTTCATTACCTAAAAGGTTGGCTCCACTTACCTTTCACCTGCTTATAATTGATAGCTTTTGGTTTTAATGAGGTTCTCCCCTAAAGCCTTGCCCATTTCTCCCTCGTGAACCTGAAGTCAAGTCACTGAGTTGAATCTGTGACATTTTACCACTATTTCCATAGCAACAAATCGGTGTTATCAACAGAACTGTGTTCACGGCAGGATCTATCAGAAGAAAAAGCTGGGTGGTAACAAAAACCTAAAAGCAGTTCAATTGTCTCTGAAGCGCTCCTGCTTCAAAGGGAAAGAAGACATTCAGAAAGGATTCTACCCTTTCCCTCCCAAACAAAGCAACCTTATTTTGCAGCTGACAGTTGGTGGAAAATAAGAGTTGAAAGCGCCTTCGGTACGGTGAAGGCTAGTGAACTGTCACAGCAGGAGAGATGAGGATGGAGTTCAGAAGCAGCTGTGGCGGGGAGACAGTAAGATTAAAAGGAAAAGGAGGGGAAACGAACATGTCTCTCAAGCAGAAGATAAGAAATGCCACACCATCAGAGTATTTGCCCCTCACCCCTTCTGCAAATGTTTATGAAACTGAAGAATGTTAAAATTGCAAAATAACTCTTAATTTAAAAAAATAATAGATTTATGGAATTTGATGTTGCCTTTGTGATTGGCACTAAAAGTAGAAGTCAACCCAATCTGGGCTGCTCACTAAGAGTGCTTGCAGCACACAAGTGCAGCTCAAAACATATCCTAGAGGGCTTCCCTGGTGGCGCAGTGGTTGCGAGTCCACCTGCCGATGCAGGGGACATAGGTTCGTGCCCCGGTCCGGGAGGATCCCACATGCCGCAGAGCGGCTGGGCCCGTGAGCCATGGCCGCCGAGCCCGTGCGTCCGGAGCCTGTGCTCCGCAACGGGAGAGGCCACAACGGTGAGAGGCCTGCGTACCGCAAAAAAAAAAAAAAAAAAAAAAAAAAAAAAATCCTAGAGAGCTCTGAGAACAGACATGGTGAGCACCCCTGGAAAAGCTCCCTGCCTGCCGCCTTGCCTCTGCTTCTTCCACCACTAAGTTTATTCCTGCTGGGTTTTCCAAGGCCCTGACTCACATGGGCACACTGCACACTGATTTCCTTTCCTCCTGCCAAAGTTACTCTTAACTGGTACAACTAAATGAGAGTTAACAGTGCCATTAGAGTAAAATTAATTTAGCATCAAATTAAAAGGGTTAACAGAACTGTTTATTTAGTTCTTCCTATAGAGAGAAAAATTGAGAGGACTCATTTACAGGGAAAAAAGAGCCAAGATTATTGACAATGAATTTTTGTGTTTACGTTTTAACTTTTCCATTACCTCTGAATTTACAGAGTGTCATATGAGATTGCTTGGGAGGACTGTTCTCCTTTGACAATGTGTCTTATGAAGGAACATTCTGAAATTCTACAGTGAACCTTTTTTTAAATCAGTAGGGAAAAGATGAGTTGCTCTGTAAACAGTATTGGGGCCAAGTGGTTGGAAAAAAATCTGTAATTTTTTTTTTTTTGGCTGCATTGGGTCTTCATTGCTGCGTGCTGGCTTTCTCTAGTTGCAGCGAGCGGGGGCTACTCTGTTGCGGTGCACGGGCTTCTCACTGCGGTGGCTTCTCTTGTTGCGGAGCATGGGCTCTCTAGGCGCATGGGCTTCAGTAGTTGCAGCACAGGGCCTCAGCAGTTGAGGCACGCAGGCCCTAGAGGACGTGGGCTTCAGTAGTTGTGGCACGTGGGCTCAGTAGTTGTGGCTCGCGGGCTCAGGAGTTGTGGCTCACGGGCTCTAGAGCGCAGGCTCAGTAGCTGTGGCGCACGGGCTTAGGTGCTCCACGGCATGTGGGATCTTCCCTGACCAGGGCTCGAATCTGTGTCCCCTGCATTGGCAGGCGGATTCTTAACCACTGCGCCACCAGGGAAGTCCCTTAATCTGTATTTTTACCTGCTTCATGAAATTTTATTCAAATGAACCAAAAGATTTAAACATTCAAAGATGGAACCATGAAGATATACAAATCCCTGCTATACTCCACCCTAGTTCCTCCCCCTCCCACTGTCTCAAACACATCTACAACTCTCAAGTCCCTTCCTCCTCACCACGCCTGCTTCTCCAAGTATCTTGCTGAACAGGACATGGTCACAGGATCTTGCTGATCTCTTACATTCATTTCCATCGAAATGAAACTAACCTTTATGAGGTATCTATAGTAGAACGGTGGTTACCAGGAACTGGTGGGAGTGGGGAGCGACTAATGGGTGCAGAGTTTCAGTTTGGGGTGATGAAAGAGCTCTGGAGGTGGATGGTGGTGGCGGTTGCACGACAATGACTGTACTGAACGCCACTGAACGATACAACACTTAAAAAATGACTAAGATGTAAATTTTATGTTATGTGTATTTTACCACAATTTTTTAAAATGTAACTTATCTATTTACCTATTGCAAGGTCAACATTTTTAAACATTTTAACATATGGATTAAAATTAGTGCTATAATTTCTTTTTAGTAGTATATAATATAATGGCATCATTTTATAATCATTGGATTCTTAAGAGTCAATGAAAATAGTATATTTAACAAGACTCCAATTAGGCCCTGTAATAGACATGTTCATAATAGCTACAATTTTTTGAATGCTTACTATGTACCAGGTACAAGGTTAAGTGCATTATTCTGTTTACTCTTTAGCTCTCTATATATAAAATATATATAGTGTTATTGTACTCATTTGAGAAAAGTGGGTTTAAGAGGTCAAGGAACTTGCCCAGAGTCACACGGGAAGAGACAGAACCTAGTCTTGAACCCAGGTTTGTCTGACTAGATCTATACAACTTCACCATCTAGTTAATTTTTAATCCTAAGCAACCAATTCTGGAAGCCAGAACTCTAATTATATAAAACATAACTAATAACCACAATATCTGGTAGTTAGGAAAAGCTACTAATCCATTTATTAGAGCAATCCTTAATTCCCGCTTTGGACCACATTTGTAAATCTGGCACAAGAGACAAGAGACATTCCCAAGCCAAATGGATGGCAAGAATGTTGGTGCATTCTAAATAGCAACAACTGCCCTTCAATTTAATGCACTGCAATACAACCAATGACCATAAGACATAAAAGAAGTCAGTACACAACTAAATAATAATCTTCCTAAAAATTAAAATTATACCCCAAAGCAGTAATACAGATATTCAACTTCTGATAATCTTCAGTTTTATGTCACCTGCAAACCAAATCATTCCAATAAGGTGGATCAAGGTCATAATTCTTAGACCTTTTTGCTGTATGCTAGCTTCCTATCACCGGCTCTGACCCAGGAGGGATACAGGATATTTAAAAGCAGACTCTAGCTCCTCAAGTTACTTGCACTCACACCTATCATTTTTATTATCATTATAATAGTAAATGAGCCACCAGCTGAGAAAAATCAGACAACAGAGAATACAGAGTAACAAAAAACTCAATTTCTACCAACAATTACTTTCTTAACAACCACCACAAAGAATTTAAGGAAGAGTCAATCCAATAATTACAATTTCTTATTGGCAGAAAATGGACAGAGTCAGGCTGAAAAAAATTCCAGCTAGTATCTTTCAATAATGAGTGATACTAATAACTAAGCAACAAGTTAAGAAATTTAAGTCTAAGTATAATACTGTGGTTAGAAATAATGTAGGTTCAGAGAACTAATATACATACTGATTAAAAAATATATAATGGTAAATATGGGAGATTTAAAGCCATCCAACCCAACATTGTATGAAAAATGAACTGTGTTTGAAATTTTACTTCTCACATTTTGAGGATTCTGTAAGTATCTTTACTTAATGTGGTACTAGTACCATGAGACAATTTCAATGCACATTTTGGAATTCCTCTGCCTATTTCTGGGCTGGGTCTAGTGAGTTAGGTCATCTGATACGTCACAGGTCTGGATTAGGTGCTAGGAGGATACAAATCTAACTTTAGTTCTCTATCCACTAATAACAGTCTCCTTGCTTTCCAATAGACAATTAGAAACCATTTCTGTCAAATACACCCATAAGGTAGTAGTCACTATAACAAAACTATTTTCATGATGGCCCAAGTAACAATGTGTTATTCATCCGGTTACAATGAAATTCAATAGCAAATACTCTTTAACAGCAAAATTTCGTATTATCCCCCTGCACTTTAACAGACCCTGAAGAAAGGGAAGAGCCAGAGGAACTGTGTATTGAGACAAAGGAGTGTTTTCCACAGTTGTATAGTTCTGACCTCAAGTGGTAATCATCTTTTAACCCTTTCATCTCCATCCTTACCTCAAATACTTTTGCCCCTGAAAGGCAAAATGTCCAAAGCAACCATTCAATTAAATACAACACAAAAAATGTAAGAAATCTGGCCAAAGGTGATAAGTTGGGCATAATCATCTCTCCTTCACCCCTACGGCATCCAAAGATTTCATAGAGATGCTAAGTATCACTTTGTCTTGACTCTCCTTCCTAAAAGCTGAGAATAAGATAACCAATGTGCTCATTTTAACAAAATTTTACTACTGCAAAACAATTGTGATGTTCCAATTTAATATTTTAGAATTTTACCTGAATAGGCTCCAGCTTTCCCTTTCCAATTTAAAGAACCAAATTATGATGTTTGGTGTAGGTAAAAATTAAATCTAGAACGTTCCATCTCTGGAAGAAGCATGGTGATGACCTAGTCCAACACCTTGCCACTTCTTCTAAAAATCATAGAGAGCCACAAGAAGAACGAATACCCGTCCCATAAACAAACATCCCACGTACAGACTGCATCTTTAGCGAAACTAGGGGAAAAAGACAAATTGCAAATTATGTGAAAGTGAAGCCCAAAACACCACAAATCAAGACATCACAACTGTAAGAGAGAAGCAGCATGGATGATTTAATAAATACAAACAATGAAACTGCACAAGTACTAGAATAAAACATGGGTGAATACCTTTATAACTCAGTGAGGAAGACCTTTCTAACTATGGCTCAAAACCCCAAAGTCATTAAAAAAAAAAAAAAAAAAAAAGAACTGGAAAATTCAACTTCATAAAAACAAAAGTAAACTGCTGCATAGCAAAAAAAACCCACCATAAGCAAAGACAGAAAGACGTTGTAATTCATATCAGAGACAAAGGACTAATTCCTCTATTTTTTTTTAAAGAACTCTCTTAAACATTGAGAAGAAAAAGATACACAATCCAAAAGAAAAATGGACAACACAACAGTTCACAGAGACTAAAAAGCCCTTAAACATTTAAAAGGATGCTAACCTTGCTCAGGATACAAATTAAACACTACACTGAATGCGAGTTTTCATCTATCAGATTGGTAAAAAAAAATCAAAAGATTAACAACATACTCTGTTGGCATAGCTGTGAAGAAACTAGTATTTTCACATACTGCTGGAATGCAAAGTGATACTATCCTTCGGAGGGAACCCAAGCATATCTACCTACCACAAAGGCATTGATCCATTGATCCAACAATCTCACCTCTGGCAATCATACCCCCTCTGACCATGTACCTGCATATGTATAAAGTTATCTGCTGCAGCACTGTTTTAATAGCCAGAGTATGGAAATACCCAAGTGCCCATCAATAAAGGGCTGCTTAAACTATGGAATAGTCACACAACAGAATACTCTATACGGTTAAAAAAATAAATAAAAATAAGGAAGATCTCTAAGTATATGTATGAAAATATCTCTAGGCCGAAATTTTTAAAAAACACAACAGGATTAAAAAAAGCGACAAGATAGCGTACATAGTATCCTGCCTTTGGTGTAAGCAAAGTGGATTATGAATGAAAATATATAATTTCTGTATTTGGTTATATTTTCATTAAGAAACACCTGAAGGGGGAATTCCCTGGTGGTCCAGTGGTTAGGACTCCAGGCTTCCACTGTAGGGGGCCCAGGTTCAACCCCTAGGGGACTGTAGGGGAACTAAGATCCTGCAGCTGCATGGCGTGGCCACAAAACAAACAAACAAGCAAAACAAAAAACCACCTGAAGGGACTTCCCTGGTGGCACAGTGGTTAAGAATCCACCTGCCAATTCAGGGGACATGGGTTCAAGCCCTGGTCTGGGAAGATCCCATATGCCATGGAGCAACTAAGCCCATGCGCCACAACTACTGAGCCTGCGCTCTAGAGCCCACAAGCCACAACTACTGAGCCCGTGTGTCACAATTACTGAAGCCTGCGTGCCTAGAGCTTGTGCTCTGCAACAAGAGAAGCCACTGCAATGAGAAGCCCGCGCACTGCAACAAAGGGTAGCCCCTGCTCGCCGCAAATAGAGAAAGCCCGCGCACAGCAACGAAGACCAAACACAGCCAAAAATAATTAAAAAAAAAAAAAAAGAGGGCTTCCCTGGTAGCGCAGTGGTTGCGAGTCCGCCTGCCGATGCAAGGGACACGGGTTCGTGCCCTGGTCCGGGAGGATCCCACATGCCGCGGAGCGGCTGGGCCCGTGAGCCG
>NC_041227.1:92268147-92288510 GCF_002837175.3 Physeter macrocephalus | reverse complement strand
AAGCCACTGCAATGAGAAGCCCGCGCACTGCAACAAAGGGTAGCCCCTGCTCGCCGCAAATAGAGAAAGCCCGCGCACAGCAACGAAGACCAAAACACAGCCAAAAATAATTAAAAAAAAAAAAAAAGAGGGCTTCCCTGGTGGCGCAGTGGTTGCGAGTCCGCCTGCCGATGCAAGGGACACGGGTTCGTGCCCTGGTCCGGGAGGATCCCACATGCCGCGGAGCGGCTGGGCCCGTGAGCCGTGGCCGCTGAGCCTGCGCGTCCGGAAAAAAAATGATGTGGTCTATGTATACAATGGAAAGCAAAAGCTTCAATCTTTGAAAAGGTCCATAAAATTGATAAACCCCTAGTCAGACTTATCAGGAAAAAAAAAGAGACACAAATCACCAATATCAGGTCTAAAAGAGGTGACATCACCACAGTTTCTACAGACACTGAAAGGATAATAAGGGACTATATTTATTTTATCCAATCTGATCGTTTCTGCCTTTTAATTGGAACATTTATTCTATTTACTTTGATATAGGCCAATAAATTCAACAACTTAAATAACATGGTCAAATTTCTTACAACACACAATCAATGTGAATGACTATGTATCTGTTACAGAAACTGCATTTGTAGTTTAAAGCCGTTCCATAAAAAAAAATATATGTATCAGGGCCAGATGGCTTCACTGGTAAACTCTACGAAATATTTAAGAAAGAATTAATACCAATTCCACATAAACTCTTTCATAAAATTTCAGAGGGAACACTTTCTAACTCACTCTCTAAGGCCAGGATTACTATGATACCAAAATTAGACAAGGTATGACAAAATTACAGACCAATATCCCTCATAATATAGATGTAAAAATTCTAAACAAAATCACATCAAGTGGATTTGTTTGATTTAGCAAATCAAATCCAACAATACATAGAAAGTAGAAAGAGATCATGACATAAGACATACCCCAGAAATCATAGATTGGTTTAGCATTTAAAAATTAATGAATGTAATTAACCAATGAAAAAAGAAAAACGATATAATCATCAACAGACACAGAAAAAAATTTGACAAAATTCACCTTTTATTCCTGATAAAAACTCTCAGCAACCGAGGAATAGAAGTAAACTTCCTCATAGTGATAAAAAGAATCTATGAAAAACCTACAGCTAACATAATATAATACTTAAAGGTGATAATACTTAAAGGAACAAGACGTAATAGTTAAAGGAACAAGACAAAAATGACCAGTAAGGGTTAATATTTTTTCTTATGTATTGGTCATTTGTTTTCCTTTTACTGTGAAGTGTTTCTTCTCATCCAATGCCTGCTTTCCTACTGGAGAATTTTTCCTTGAAAAAAATAATATCAATAATAATAATAAAAATAAAAAAATTTTCCCTCGTAAAAAATTTAGTAAATATTAAAGATTAACACTTTGTCAGACTTATCTTTTGTAACTATTTTATCCTAGTTTATGTTTGCACACCTTTCTATTTCTAACATGCAAAATTTTAAATTTTAATGTAATCAAATATTCATTATGAATTATTCCAATCCATTTATAGAGCCCCATTCTCTTTTATTTCTTTAAAATATTTATTTTATTTTTATTTATTTATTTTGGCTGTGCCAGGTCTTAGTTGCGGCATGCAGGATCTTCATTGCGGCATGTGGACTCCTTAGCTGCAGCATGTGGATGCCTTAGTTGTGGCATGCATGTGAGATCTAGTTCCCCGACCAGGGATCGAACCCGGGCCCCCTGCATTGCGAGTGCAGTCTTACCAGCTGGACCACCAGTGAAGCCCCCCATTCTCTTTATTTATTTATTTTTTAAATTTATTTTTGGCTGCGTTGGGTCTTCATTGCTGCGTGCGGGCTTCTCATTGCAGTGGCTTCTCTTGTTGCAGAGCACGGGCTCTAGGCGCGCGGGCTTCAGTAGTTGTGGCTCGTGGGCTCTAGAGTGCAGGCTCAGTAATTGTGGAGCATGGGTTTAGTTGCTCCACGGCATGTGGGATGTTGCCGGACCAGGGATCGAACCCGGGTCCCCTGCATTGGCAGGCGGATTCTTAACCACCGCACCACCACGGAGGTCCCTATTTTTATTATTTTTAATGGTTTCATTTTTTAACTTTTTAAACAAATCTGGAATTTATCTTGGTGAACAATGAGGCTCTAATTTTTTTTTTTTGGCTGTGCTGCACGGCTTGTGGGATCCTAGTTCCCAGACCAGAGATTGAACTCGGGCCCTCAGCAGTGAGCACACAGAGTCCTAACCACTGGACCACCAGGGAATTCCCTCTAATTTTATGTTTATTTGACTTGATGGAGGGGCAGACAAGCCTTCTCGACTCAGTGATTTGATGATTCTTTGACTTTTTTTTCTAAACTATTATTGTCTCTCTTGTTTAAAGTAATTAAATTTTTCTGATTTCATTGGGCTTCCTATATGTTTTCACAAGAAAATAAAAGTTATTATCAAGAGATAATCACTGTTGAAAGGATTCTGGAAAGACAGCAGAGTAGGAAGCACCAGGAATCTATCTCTCAACCTAGACTACAAATGCACTGGCAGAATTCGTCTGTTATAACTACTTTGAATTCAGAAGTCTATAGAAGGCTTGCAACTGCAGGGGAATGCTTGGTTGGTGAATTTCCACCAACACCAGCCCTTAGCACAGGAACAGCTACCCACCCCTCAGCCATGTGGCACAAAGCAGTGGACCTGTTCCTGGAGCAGCCTGCACACAGTTTCTGGAACTGAGGTGGGCAGAAAGGACCCTGTCCTCCAGATATTGGGGATCTGTGCTGTGAATGCTGCTTCTGATCACAGAGATGCAAGGAGACAGTGACCATTGCTGTTGCTTCCTCCAGTGTTGCAAGCCCTAAGCCCTCTGCTGAAGTGCTTTCCAGGGATTTAAAGGGCTGGCACCCTTTCTTCCCACTTCATTTTTCTCTTCTTCCCCTTTTGGGAGACTGACATATTCAAAATAACTGCTAGAAGGGCTGGAGGTAGAACTAATCACCAATGATTCAATCAATCATGCCCAAGTAAGGAAGCCTCCATAAAAACCCCAAAGGGCAGGATTTGGGGAGCCTCTGTTGGTGAACACATGAAGGTCCGAGGCAGATGGCACACCCTGAGGGCATGGAAGCTCTGCACCCCTTTCCCCATACCTTGCCTTACGCCTGCCCTTCTACCTCACTGTTCCTGATTTATAGCCTTTGTAATAAACCGGTAATCTAGTAAGTAAATTGTTTCTCTGAGTTCTGTGAGCCACTCTAGCAAATCACTCTAATTGAACCCGAGAAGGGAGTTGTAGGAAGCTACAATTTATAGCCAGTTGGTCAGAAGCACAGATAACAATCTGGACTTACTTTTTTTAAAAATTTTATTTATTTATTTTTGGCTGCGTTGGGTCTTCGCTGCTGCACGCGGGCTTTCTCTAGCTGCGGTGCGCGGGGGGCTGCTCTTCGTTGTGGTGCGCGGGCTTCTCTTGTTGTGGAGCACGGGCTCTAGAGACGCAAGCTTCAGTAGTTGTGGAGCGTGGGCTCAGTAGCTGTGGCTTGCGGGCTCTAGAGCACAGGCTCAGCAGTTGTGGCGCACGGGCTTAGTTGCGCCGCGGCATGTGGGATCTTCCCGGACCAGGGCTCGAACCCGTGTCCCTTGCATTGGCAGGCAGATTCTTAACTACTGCGCCACCAGGGAAGTCCCAGCCTGGACTCTGGACTGAAGGGGAGCGGGGGTGAGGGGTGGAGGCAGTCCAGTGGAACTGAGCCCTTACCCTGTGAAATCTGAGGCTAACTCCAGGTAGCCAGTGTCAGAACTAAATTGAACTGTAGGAGACCCAGCTGGTGTCCACAGAGAACTGGAGAATTGCTTATCAGGGGGAAGAAAAAAACCCATATATCTGGTCACAGAAGAGCCAGAAGTATGTATGACTGTTGTGTGTAGAGAAAAACAGAGGAGAGGTTTTCCTTTACAGAGTCCTACCATCATTTCTTCAGTATTGAAAAGAAAAAAAAAAAAAAAAAAAAAGAAAAAAAAAAAAAAGAAAGAATAACCCGGTTGCTAGACTCCCAAATCACTAGTTTTATTAAGAGTAACAAATCAAACTATATCAAAAGGAAGAATTCCAAATCTATGAAGAGGTATTCAATTGAGTGCTACAACCTATAAAAAACATTTTACCTTCATTATAGGGCACTGGATTGCCAATCTTTAATCCAACTTCTTCAGCTGATTTCAAAACTTCTAACTCCATCAAAATAACCACTCTCCTACAAATGCAAAGAAATAGAAACATGTTAGAAAAAATAAATTCAGAAGCCCTTCAAACGACAAGCTACTTAAAAAGCTTCCCCCAATATTCACTGTGATAAAACTATTTCCCTTTGTCAATTGTTTTTCATTACTGAATAACTTGAGAAACATATGATAACAATTCCTACATAAATATTCCCCTTAATCTTTCATTGTATCATTATCAAGGGCTTTTATGATTGCAGGGTTTTCATTTCCCAGCTAGTTCCTTAATTAAAACGAAGTGTCCTTACTACATACTGTATCTTCAAGGAGCAAATGACATGATAAGAATTTAGATTAGTAAACCCAAGAATATGTGGCACAAGAGATGATCTGTTTTCAGAAACATATACTTAGCTGAACAATTACCTTTTCCCAGTGAAAACCATGACTATAGATATTTTTTAATTGTGATTACTATTAACTAAGAACTTCCAATTCTTTGTCCATCTTTAATTCTGATTAAAACCTTTCAATAAGTTCTCAAGGACCTTCGGCCAAAAGTTAAAAACCTTTTCACACAGCCTACAAGGCTCTGTAAGGTCTGGCCTCGCACTAACCTCTCCAGCTCATCTCGCGCCGTTTCCCCGTGGTGCTCTGCTCTCCACCATCTGTTTCCTTCCAGCTTTTGGTGTACATTCCGCTCTCTCCTGCCACAAGGCCTCTGTACACGCCGCTTTCTGATTGTGATGGTCTCTCATTCTGCCTCATCTAATATTCAGACGCTTCCTTAATCTTTGGCTTAGATCAGTTTTCTGTTATACTCCTTTCTACAGCCATCATTTCTTTCCTTCAGGTCACTTCTCTCAGGTTTAATTAATATATATTGACATATAATTATTAATATTTGGGTTAATTATGTTCATTATTTGATTATTTACTCACATATGATATATCGTAGTTGTATATTCATTATTTATTATCTATTTCTCTTACTAAACTGCACTTTCGGTAATGGCAGGTATCCTCCCGTGTTTACTGTAGCAACTGGTCCATAGTCGTTGCTCAACACGTGCTTGAACAAGAATGTCACGATCACATTCGTATTTTAAAGAGGACTGCAATATGAAGGAATCTAAGGAGAACACAACTGGAGGCAGGGGGAACAACAGAAGGAAGAACTGACGGGGTCTGAATTAGCATAGTTGAGATGGACATTAAATATAGTAGATGGGAAATTCATTTCCCTGGTAGTCCAGTGGTTAGGACTGCATGCTTCCACTGGACGGAGGACAGGTTTGATTCCTGGTCAAGGAACTACGATCCTGCATGCCGCACAGCGCAGCCAAAATGAAAAAAAAGAAAGAGTAGATGGTCTGGAGCAATTATTTAAGCAATAATAAGCCCAACCTCATTGTGATGGATTCTTTAAATGGTCTGACTGCTGTATTTTGGATTTTCACATGCAATTGATCAGTTTGTGCTACCTTTATCAAGTTTTCATATCAAGGTTATATTACTTCAATAAAATAAGCTTGAAACTATCTGTTTCTGAATATTACATACAGATTCACTATAAAAACTCTCTGATGGATATTTAGTGGTATTTTAACTACCTTCTAAAAGTATCCAAATTTTGGTAACATAGAAAAATGGAAGGCTTATTACCATTTAGCATTACCCTAATACCAAAACCTAAGAAAAAACACACTAAAAAACCCCACTAATTTTATTTTGTAATATACATACATCCTAACTAAAATATCAGCAAGATGAATCCAGCAGCACATCAAAAGAATACACCAATATCAACTTACAGAAAACACAGATGACAAGGACACATTACAACTTTATAAAGATAAAATCAGCAAAATCCAGACTGTGGGAAACGGTGCATGAGGATAAAGTACAAATGACCTGGTTTCTTCAACAAATAAACACTAAGGGAGGAAAAAAGATATGGAGGAGGAACCTAGATTCATAGAGACTGAAAAGAACTATCAACCTACTGCTGTGCGAACTTTACTTTGGATCCTGATACAGACAAATTAATTACACACACACACGAATAGTTGGAAACTGAACAGTGACAGAATATTTGATATTTTAGGTGTAAAAATGGAATTTTTTAAAAAGAATTACTACCTTTTAAAGACATATACTAAAATATTTGTGGAGGAAATAATATGTCCTAGATTTGCTTCAAAATTATAGAGGAGGGTAGATGTGGAAGGCATTTAGATAAAACAAGATTGGATATCAAGTGATAATATGAAGATGGATAACAGGATATACAGGGATTCACATACCATATTCTTGAATGGACTTAGTATCAAATACTATGTAAATTTACTGCAGTTCTTTGTATTCTGACAGGACTTTCGTGGTTTTTTTTGATACTTGAAAGAATAAACATGGAAGAAGAAGAAGAAATATGGAAGAATAAATATAGAAAAACTACCAGGTGGGCTTCCCTGGTGGTGCAGTGGTTAAGATTCTGCCTGCCAATGCAGGGGACACACGTTTGAGCCCTGGTGTGGGAAGATCCCACATGCCGCGGAGCAACTAAGCCCATGCACCACAACTACTGAGCCTGCGTTCTAGAACCTGCGAGCCACAACTACTAAGCCCGCATGCTGCAACTACCGTGTGCCTAGAGCCCATGCTCCACAACAAGAGAAGCCACTGCAATGAGAAACCTAAGCACCACAACTAAGAGTAGCCTCCACTCGCCGCAACTAGAGAAAGCCTGCGCACGGCAACAAAGACCCAACACAGCCAAAAATAAATAAACTAAAAAAAGAAAGAAAAACTACGAAGAAAATTTGGGGAGAGAAAAAAGTAAAGGAAGACATCATCTGTAAGTTACTAAAATATTCTACAGATGATACTTTACCTGGAAACACTATGGCAGATGTAATTATCTGTGTTGATGAAGATGTGGAGAAAATGGAACCCTCATACATTGCTAAAGGGAATGTAAATTACTGTAGCCACTCTGGAAAATAGTCTGGCAGTTCCTCAAAAATTTAATCATAAAGTTACCATTTGACACACAATTCTACTCCTAGATATATATTAAATAAATGGAAACATGTCCACACAAAAACTTGTATGCAAACGTCTACAGCATTACTCATAATAGCAAAAAGGTGGAAACAACCCTAACGTCCAAACAACTAGATTAACAAAATGTGACATATCTCTACAATGGAATACTATTTGGCCATAAAAAGGAATGATGTACTGACATGTGGTACAACATGGATGAACCCTGAAAATATCATGCTTAGTAAAAGAGGCCAGCCACAAGGAACCACATATTATATGACTTCATTTATAAGAAACATCCAGAATAAGCAAATCCTATAGAGACAGAAAGTAGATTAGTGGTTGTCTAGGGCTGGGGAGGATAGGGAGTTTGGGGGTGATATCTAAAGGGTACAGGGTTTATTTGGAGGGCAATAAAATAGTCTAAAATTAATTGTGGTAATGGCTGCACAACTCTGAATATAGTAAAAACTATTTTACACTTTAAATAGATAAATTGTACGGTATATGAATTATATCTCAAGAAGATGTCACCAAAAAAAAAAGAAAGAAAGAAAAAAACAAACTCTGGCACTGACACGAGACTAGACAAGCAGATCAAAGGAAAAGATGGCAAACAGAACAGAGTCAGATAAATGGAATACTAGTCTCTCTTTATCTGTTTTTGTCACCAACCATCAACTCTCCACACAGCTATCACAATAATCTCTTGGAAACTTTAAAAAAACTTAAATCAAATTGTACCAATACTCCCCGGCTCGAAAGCCTATAGCTTCCCATCACACTTAGTATAAAATAAACTCCTTACTGTAAGTCTTCCATGATATGGACTATCCATTTGGGAAAAATTAAGCTAAATTCCTCCTTCATACCCTATATAAAAGTAAACCTCATATCAAATCACTACACTGTGCACCTGAAACTAATACAATACTGTAAATCAACTATACTTCAATAAAAAACAAAAATCAAAACCTTAAATAACTTAAAATAATCCCACTGCTTTTAAAACTAAAAAACAAAACAAAACCTCAGATGAACCAAAATCTACTTTAAAAAATCCACAGAACCAAAAAAAAGGGGGGCTTCCCTGGTGGCGCAGTGGTTGCGCGTCCGCCTGCCGATGCAGGGGAACCGGGTTCGCGCCCCGGTCTGGGAGGATCCCACATGCCGCGGAGCGGCTGGGCCCGTGGGCCATGGCCGCTGAGCCTGCGCGTCCGGAGCCTGTGCTCCGCAACGGGAGAGGCCACGGCAGACGGAGGCCCACATACCACAAAAAAAAAAAAAAAAGTATAATTCAGTGGTTTTTAGTATATTTACAGAGTTGTGCAAGCATCACCACTACCTAACTTCAGAACATTTCTTCCACCCCAAAAAAGAAACCCTGTGCTCCATGGCAGTCACTCTCCATTCCCCCACCACTGGAAACCACGAATCTAATTTCTTTCTGTCTGTATTTGCCTGTTCAGAAACAGGTACTCTTACACAAGGCTCATGAGTATGTTAATTGGTATACTTTCTACAACAGACGTCCTTTGATCCCCACAACTCCTAAGAAATAACAGCATGAGCATGTAAAGATAAATGTACAAGGATGACTGCTAAAGCCCTGTTGGGAATAAACCTAAATGACCATCAAACCTAACTGACCATCAAGGTAAGGAATAAACCTGGTCGTACACACACAGGTTCTCAGCAGAGGCAGGAAGGAACACACGGCATGCAGCCATGCTGAGGCAAAGCCCACGGGAGTGGAACTCCACCCGAGACCGCAAGGTTTAGTACTCAACCACAGCAAAGCTCTCCACCCTCCCCTAAACCATGCCCTAGAGGAGAGGAAAGTGGCTAGAAAGCACCACTCAAGCACTCCAAGGTAGCCTGGAGTGGAAGATAACAGGTCCCAAGTGGGAAGGTTGGCAAGGGGACATACCTAGCCTTAGACTATGTCAGAGCAAATGAATTCTGGACAGAACTGTCCACATTAAGCATGAACAAGATAAAAAGAAATGACACAGCAACAATGTAACACACAACAGTGTATAAAAATAAAAGGAACAGAAGAGGCAGAGACAATTATCAATCCCATCTAGAGGAAAGCATAAGCCAAGAAAGGGAATACTTCCCAAGTGTGGTGTGCAAAATAAGACTAAGAATTCAATCAAAGTCAAAAGATGAGATGAAACAAGAGATTGAGAAGAAAAGGGCACTTGAAAAGTTAAGGAAAAAACAGAACAAAAGCAGTATCATTATACATCTAATACTTAAACTATAAACATCAAGGAACAGAACAGAGAAAGCTAAAAACTGAACTGTAACATATAATATGTTGGAAAATCTTAAATGAATCCAATGCATGCATTAGAAAAAAGACCAGAGCAAACCGAAGACATACATGGAGAACAAAGTTATCCTGGAACTCAAATGAAACAGAAACATAAGTAAAAACTGGAACTCAAATGAAACAGAAAAGATCATTAAGGAATAACAGAACAATCTCATCAAAAAGACAGACCTAACTCCTATCTGCAGACTGAAAGGGCACCATGCACCAGGGGGGGAACAAAAAAAAAGGAACCACTGACATTTGAGACATAGCCTGGTTAAGTTACTGAACTTGAAACATAAAGAATTCTTCCATCTAAGCCACAGAATCCATTCAAGTTTCATAAATTGTCTTAATGATATGCTTAATAACAATAGGATCCAGTTCAGGATCACCTGTTATATTTAATTATATCTCTTTAGACTCCCTGAATCTGGAAGGATTATTTTACTTTCATGCTTGAAATTTGAAAATCAGTTATTTTATAGAATGCCCCTCAATTTACCTGAGGCTTCCTCATGATTAGATACAGATTATGCATCTTTGGCAAGAATATAATAGTACCGATGCTATGTTCTTCTCACTGCATCCTACCAGGTAATACATGACTTCTGTTTGTCCCATTACTGGTAATGTTAACGTCAATCATTGGAATAAGGTGCTGTCTGCCAGCTTTCTCCACTGTAAAGTTGCTTCTTTTCCTTTTACAATTAATAATTATGCTCTGGGGAGGTACTTTTACCCTATAAATAACTTGTTCCTCCATCAAATTTTTACCACTTGTTTCAGCATCTGTGGTAGGCTAAATGACCACCCCCAACCAAAAGATATTCAAGTCCTAATCCCTGGAACCTAAGAATGTTACCTTATATGGCAAAAAGGGACTTTGCAGATGTGATTAAACTAAGGATTGAAGTGGCAATTTTATCCCAGATTATCCGATAGGCCTTAAAAGCAACCACATATCCTTTTAAGAAGGAGGCAGAGGCAGCAGCAGACCTGGCATAGACAGAAGAAGAGGTAATGTGACCGTGGAGGGAGAGATTGGAGTGATGCAGCCGTAAGCCAAGGAATGCTAGCAACCACCAGAAGCTGGAAGAGGCAAGGAATGGATTCTCCCAGAGAGCTCCCAGAAGGAGCCGGGCCCTGCTGACACCATGATCTCAGCCGGGTGAAACTGACTTCAACTTCTAACCTCCAGGGAAAAATAATTTCTGTTGTTCTAAACCACCAGATTCGCAGTAATTTGTTACGGCAGCCACAGGAAACTTATACAGCACCTATTAATGTTTCCTGCCTGAATTAATACTATGACGGTTGCCAAATGGTGATTTTCTAATTCCATCAATCCATTTACATTGTTAGATGGAATTCTATTGTAAGAAAAAGCTTTCTGTTCCCCCCCCGTTTTCATTTATTCAGTATGGACTTATGATTTCTTATTTTATTCAGTAGGTTGCAATCTGTTACTATTTATTTATTACTTATTTACTTTTAATTATTTATTTAATTAATTAATTATTTGGCTGCGCAGGGTCTTAGTTGTGGCAGGCGGGATCTTCGTTGCCGCGTGCAGGATCTTTGTTCCGGCGTGAGGATCTTTTAGTTGCAGCATGCAGCATCTAGTTCCCTGACCAGGGATCGAACCCAGGCCCCTTGCGTTGGGAGTGCAAAGTCTTAACCAGTGGACCACTGGCGGGGGGGGGGTCCCTATTTTTATTTCGACTTTTAAATTGCCCTAGATTTGGCAAATATGACTCTGCTAGCCAACAAAAAATGTCATATTTCAGCCGTGGTTAATCAGGTGTGAATAACAGTTCTGTTCACCACTGTATCTCTGGCATGTAGCATCTTGTAGGTACTTAGCATATTCTGTTGGCTGAAGAAAGTGTTTACCATGAAAGAGTCAAGACTGCAAAAAGGGCAGTGTTACATAATTAATTATATCTTCTTTTGCCCTAATAAGTGATCCCATTTCATTAAAAGAGACTTAAAAAGAGAATCCTAAAATCAGTGCTGCTGATGACATTAGAAATAAGAGTTCTGCATTCGCCTTTAATCTCCTGCTGTGAAATTTCCAGTTCGGTTCCATATTTTTCTCCTTTTGGTGCCACATTTTAGTTGCCTGAGTTCAGAACTCAATAGTTGTAAATTCTTAGCTGAAAGCTTTTCGACTTCTAACTGAATTTTGGCATCCAATGAACTTCTCTGTTCAAAAATTAGTCCCATTATACAACACAACAGAACAGAAAAAAAGATACCACGTACCTTCCATCTTTCAGAGTGTTCACAATAAATCGGTTAATCTGGCAGATACAGTTGCTAGACAATCGTTCTTCCTCAACAAGAGGGTTCAATTGTGTTGCCAACATGAAAGCTGAAAAGCACAGAGATTACTTCAGTCTCTAAAACATTTCAGTCACGACAATCTAAAAGCTGATCATACCTGTACCAGCAAAGAAAAACAATGCCTTAAATATTAAAACTACTCAGGCTCTGCATAGTGAAAAACAGCATTAATTTGCTGTGCACTAAACAGCTGCTGATACTCTGAAATTAAATATTTCTTAAAGTGCCCCAAATCATCTTTTCCATCATTCAAGTTTCATGACAAACACTAAAAAAATCTTTCCTAGGTTCTTCACCTTGTGACTAGAGACAGTAAGTATATACTCTGCAAATTCTCTCCTTTCTCCCTGTAAAGCTTCCAACACAGAAATAAAACCCCAAAAGACAAGTATAGGACAGCTAACCAATCATATTCACTAAATGTCAATATCATCCTAAGGGAAATTAATCAAAGAAAGCACAGAGCACCAGTTAGACAAAATTAATTAAGCCAAGTGGCAGCTTTCCACTCGACCCAGTCTATTGTTAGAATGCTATCTGCCAGCTGCAATTCTGTCTTTACGAAGGCAGAGCCAAGCCAATGTAGACTTCTGGAATGCTCCAATTACTGCAATCAAAGTGCTGGGTGCGCTTTTATTATTTAAATACAAATTCCTAGATTTATATATCATACGTACAAGACAGAGTATTCAATCCATCACTCATAAGCAGTCGATAACGGGGTGGATTATTCCCTGTAGCAATGGGCCGGATGTTCTAGGAGAGAAAACATGATTCATTAGCCAGGTTGTCTGCTCAGTCCCCAGGGATCAGTAGACTTAAGTGGCAGGAGAGTGCGCGCCGTTAGTTCAACACAATTGAACTGCTTGCCCATTCTCTTGACACCTAAACCCAAGTAAAAGAAAATTGGATTTGATGATTCTCCCACCAGCCTCTCTCTACTAACATTAAACACAACATAAACGAGAATAAAATAGGTTGCCAATACTCTTCTGTTCTCTCTCCCTTAACTCAAATTTGATTGAAAATTAATTTTTTAAAAAACATACAATAAGGCACCTAATATATGTATGGTACTATGTAGGAAACATGATAAAAATACAAAATGGAAGAAAAAATCCTTGCCCTGAAGAGGCTTACAACTGGGGTGGAGATGGAGCCAGAGAGACATAGCAGAGGTGTGCACAAAATGACAAGACATTTATTCCAGCTTGAAGGAAATCAGAGGCAGCTTTCTGAAGAAAATGAAATACGAAAACAGCCTTAAGATGACTGGCAGGGAGGGACTTCCCTGGTGGCGCAGTGGTTAAGAATCTGCCTGCCAATGCAGCGGACACGGGTTCAAGCGCTGGTCCGGGAGGATCCTACATGCTGGGACGCAACTAAGCCCATGCGCCACAACTACTGAGCCTGCACTCTAGAGCCCGTGAGCCACAACTCCTGAGCCCGCGAGCCACAACTACTGAAGCCCACATGCCTAGAGCCCATGCTCCGCAACAAGAGAAGCCACCGCAATGAGAAGCCCATGCACTGCAACTAGAGAAAGCCCGCACGCAGCAACGAAGACCCATCGCCAAAAGTAAATAAAATTTTAAAAAGTAAAATAAAATAAAATAATAAAACTGGGATATTTGCCTTAAAAAAAAAAAAAGATGACTGGCAGGGAGTTTGGGAGTAACAGGGAGACAGACCATCAGGCTTACTGACTCACAGTCTGCAAGTATGATCCAGGATTCTGCTCCTATTGATTTTTTAAATTCTCACTAAAATTTGAGAACTCCTTAAATGAATGATAGGGTTAATGAAGAACTTTAAGCAGACAAGTTCCTTTCAGGTAGATCTCTCCAGAGGCCATATGTAAGGCAGATTTGAGCAAGACAAACCCCAGGGCAGAAAGACAACCAAGGAGGCAGAAGTAATGATGTATAGTGCTACAGTATCCACCAACTGTGGAAAGAACAGAAAGGCAAAGCCTCAAATGTGAAACTCCAAAGTCAAACTCTGGCTAACACAACATTAAAAATAAAGCCTGGTTCCTCTCTCAGAGTTACAACATGGACTGGACTACTTTTGTGATGATGAAGAGAATTTTGTAAAGTGGACACACTTCCTAAAGTGGACTGTATGTCCTCTATCAAATGTAATTTATAATTATATGTAAGTTTAAAAAACGTTTGACATAAAAATATGTAGGTACTCACAATGACTTGGAGAATGGGTTTTATGGATGTATCTCCCTGTTGCATTATGGCCTGAAAAAGTAAAGACAGATGCTTATGAGATAGGCACTCAAATCATGATTAAAACTTGACATATTTTTAATTTGGTGTCTGGAATAAGCCACAGATGACATTATTAAAAGACCCTTTTCAGAGCTTATCATTTGAAAATCTACTTTAAGTTTTATCACTCTGGACAAATCATAAAATCATAAAAGTGGGATTCATACTTACCGACAAGGATACTACACCTAAAAAGCTGGCATCGCGTATGTACTCATTATACATAATAGCACATTTATTTTCCTACACTGCCCATTAACAGGGAATCAAACAAATAAGTACAGCAAATCCTTAAAATAGAATATTATGCAGCCTTAAGAAGATGTTTCTAGGGACTTCCCTGGTGGCGCAGTGGTTAAGAATCCACCTGCCAATGCAGGGGACACGGGTTTGAGCCCTGGTCCAGGAAGATCCCACTCGCTGTGGAGCAACAAAGCTGTAAGCCACAACTACTGAGCCTGCACGCCACAACAACTGAAGCCTGCGTGCTACAACTACTGAAACCCGCGTGCCTAGAGCCCATGCTCCACAACAAGAGAAGAAGGGAAGCCACTGCAATGAGAAGCCCGTGCACCGCAATGAAGAGTAGCCCCAGCTCGCCCCAACTAGAGAAAGCCTGCGCGCAGCAACAAAGACCCAACGCAGCCCAAAAAAGAAAAAAAAGATGTTTCTATACCACTGGTTGCCTCTTGTGAGAGGAACTGGGTGATGGAGGACACGTGTGGGAGGCAGACCTGGCACTGCATCCTCTTTTATACTTTTTGAATGTTAAATCTCATGACTCAATTAGCAATTATAAAAATAATTTCTAACAAAAGCAAAATAACTATTAATCAGGCTTTTAGTTTGCTTTTAAAAAGGCATCATTTAAAGGTAACCATCAGAAGAACTAGCTAGCTAAAACTCGTTGTCTGATGTCTGCTTCTGCCCATGCTGAAATAAGTGATACCAGACTAGCTCTTCAAACCATAAACTAAAAACTGGACAAAAACATATAAACTGTTTTCAAATACCAGGCAACAGGCAGAACACGACTGTGATCCCTGAAAGGAAAACAAATGAGTTTCTGCACAGAGGCACTTTTGGACCATAGCATAGGGAAGGGAACCCAAGAAGAATATGGCAGTCCTGCTGAGCACAGATCATTTTGGGGAGGTGAGTTATCTGTACTTCCTGGATGCAGAGTACCCGACAGGAGGGAGCTACATAGAGAAAGAGCTTCAATAACCTATGCAGGGGTTCCCTTGAGTTTTTGGCTGAATTCTAAGTGGTGCATACACAGAATGAGGTGCCACAGACCAGGTAAAGATTAGAGAGCTACAAGCTGAAAAACTACTGGCACTCACCCAGGCTAGAATACATTTGAGTTCCAATTAGCCATTTGAGCGGAGAGAACTCAATAAACACCTGGTGCATTCAGTAGAAACCCCAGAAAGGCCATGCTTTAGAAACAGACTAAACTATCCCCAAAGTAAAAGCTACTCTAGACCCACTACAGTCTCAAAGGGCTCAGCTGATCTGCAAGTAAGGTAACAGTCGGCCAGAACAACTCAATATTCTCTATACCCATAATCTAGACACTGAACAACGTATTGTTCATAATGTCCATTGCCATCTGGGGTCCCAAGACTTTTTCAGAGGGTACATAAATTGAAAACTGTTTTCATCATAATAAACAAGCTTTTGTCCTTCTCACTCTCATTCATTCAATACAATGAAAAACTGGCTGAAGGACTAATAAAACTTTATACTATTACCACTTATGAATGTCTACTGGATGAAAAATCAGTAATAGAAATCACAGCAGTTCCACTTTCTAATAGTAAAGCAACTTGTTGAATTAAAGAACAAGATACATCATGAAGACTGAGTTAATATCTCTTCTGCAGAATTCTACTTTTGCCTTATGAATGGATGAATAGATAGATGTGGCTGGACTGGCTGCTTTGCTTGTGTTCATCTCGTATCAGCACCAACTAATCATCTAGTAAGATCTTCTTTCATGTGAATGCTTGACAACAAACACAGACTATGCTGAAATATTCAAAGTGTTGAATCACTTTCAAAATTCATGGTTTATCCTGAAACAGCTGTGTTGACATTTGCACTGATGGTGCAAAGCAGTGGTAGGTAAAACTACTGGTGCCTTAGCCGAGTTACTATAGTAGTAGTCACTGTATTCTTCACTGCCCTGAAAGCACTGGGGAGGGGAGTTTCACTAAAAAAAAAAAAAAAAAAAAGAAACTTGAAGAAATAAAATTATCACATTAAATCTTAACCTTGAGGACAAAAAAATTTTAATATTCTATGCAACCATACAGAAAGTATGCCAAAGTACTTCTGCTGAAGTATGGCTGCGGCCTTGAGGAAAAGCACTGCTACAACTGTTCGAGCTGCAAGTTGAACCGGCCGTTTTTTTCTCATGGAATGTCATTTTAACTTGAAAGGGCAAATGACAAACTGTGGTTATTCAGACTTGGGAATTTAGTGGATATCTTCTCAAAAATAAAGTGAGACGATTAATTGTATTTGTTGCCAATGATAAAAGAGTTTTCTAATGAAAATCAGGACTTTTGAAAACTTGTATTCACCAGCTTCCTAATACTTACTGACTTTTCTTAATTAAATCAGTAATGATGTTAATAAGCAGGAATTTTTGTCATATAACAAAATATATCAACATTTGGAAGATCTGTAAAATGCAATGAACCAATATTTTCCAAATGACCGAAACATGGCATTACAAATAATGCATAGGTAAAAGATCTATTCAAAATGGAAGACAGGCCAAATCTACATTCCAACTAACCTTTAAGGAACTACCATTTGTTGAGTTTTGATACAGTGTTAAAGGAAACATGATTTTCTATTCAAAACACTTCTGACACCAAATGTGTGGGTTTTCCACATGAAGCAATTCTCTGCAGACACCAACTGGGCATCTCACAAGTCAACTTAATTTTGACACTAACTACCCAGAATTAGTGTAGACCCCACGGGTTAAGGGCTCAGTCCCACAAGACTGTCCAAGTGCCCACTTCATACACTAATCTCAAGTAGTGGGTCCCCAGGTGACCCAGTTTACACTTCGTTTGACTTGGCTACAAATTGTGGGGACTTCCTTGGAGTCCCTCACAGAACTCAGGGAAACACTTTACTTAGTATTACTGGTATATTATAAGAGATAGTTAAAAGGATACAAATGAAAATCAGATGGAGAGGCACATAAGACAAGGTCTGGATGGGTCCCAAGCACAGGAGATTCTGTTCCTGTGGAGTCTGGGGGTGTGCCCCCTCCCAGCATGTAGATGTGTTCACCAAACTAGAAGCCCTCTGAATTTTGTTGTTTAGGGATTTTTCTGAAGGCCCCATTACACAGGCATGATTGATTAAATCGTTGGCTGTTGGTGATTAGCTCAATCTCCAGCCTTTATCCTGTGGGGTGAGGTGTAGAGCAGAAAGTTCCAACCCTTTAATCACATGATTGGTTCCTGGCAATCAACCCGTCCTGAAGGTACCCTGGAGCCCACCAAGAGTTACCTCATTAAACTTCACGTATGGTGGAAAGGGGCTTATCATAAGTAACAAAAAAAGCTCCTCCCACCCTATCACTCAGGAAATTCCAAGGGTTTCAGGAGTTCTGTGTACCAAAAACTGGACAAAGACCAAACATATTATTTCTTATTATATTACAAGATCACAAGGATCAGAAAAGAAGCCTGAAAAAGGCTATTAAAATACTCCTCCTTTTTCCAACTACATATTTGAAGCCAGATTTCCTCCATATAGTTCGACCAAAAAAACCATATATCCATATAGTGAACGCAGAAGCTGGTATGAAAATCTAGCTGTCATGCCTTCTAGTAAGCAGATATTAAAGCAATGTGCAAAAATGCAAAACAATGTCACTTTTCTATTTGTTTTGAACTATATAACTGTTTTTCCTAAAACATGTTATTTATGTTAACAGATGAGTTTATTACTATTTTAAATGAATAAATATTTTAAAAATATCTGTTATAATTTCAAATATGGTAAGGGAGATATAACCCACAAAAACAAAAGCTTTTGTGGGGGGGGCACTCAGTGATTTTTTACAAATGAAAGGTATTCTAAAATCAAAACATTTGAGAACCACTGTGTTTTGGACGGAACATTTGTGTCCTGACCCCACCTCCCAATTCATATGTTGACACTCTAACCCTCAGTGTGAGAGTATCAAGAGATGGGGTCTTTGGAGGCATCTACTTTCAGATGAGGTCACGAGGGTGGAGCCCCCATAATGAAATTACTGTCCTTATAAAAAGAGGGACTTCCCTGGCAGTCCAGTGGTTGAGACTCTGTGCTTCCACTTCAGGGGGCATGGTTCGATCCCTGGTCATGCAACTAAGATCCTGAATGCCATGAGGTGCAGCCAGAAAAAAAAAAAAAAAAAAAAGAGAGAGAGACACCAAAACTCACTCTCTCCCCACACAAAGAAGAGGTCATGTGAGCACAGTGAGATGGTAGCTGCAAGCCAGGAAGACAGCCCTCACCCAGAACTAAATCTGCTGGTGCCTTGATGGATTTCTCAGCCTCTAGAATTGTGAGAAATAAACCTGCTGTTTACACCACCTCGTCTACGGTATTTTGTTATAGTAGTCCAAGCTAGGATGTGCTGCCCTAAAACAATCATTAAAAATGTAAAGCATCGCTAATAAGCCAATAGTGGAAATAAATTTTAATCATAAAAAATACTCAAATAATCCAAAAGTCGGGAAAAGTTAAAAAACAGAAAAAGAATAGATGGGACAAATAAAAAAACAAGCAGCAAAATGAAAAACTTAAACCCAAACTTGTAATTATATTAAGTAAATGGTTCAAGTACTCCAATTAAATGGAAGAAATTATTGTAATGAATAAGAAAGACCCAACTATTTGCTCTGTACACGAAACGCATTTCAAATATAAAAAGGCAAATTAAAAATAAAATACTGGAAAAAGATGTATCATTAAAAGCAGGCAAAGTAGACTTCAGGACAAGGAATATTACGTGGGATAAAAAAGGACATTTCATAATAATAATAGGGTTGATTCCTAAAGGAGACACAATGGGGACTTCCCTGGCGGTCCAGTGGTTAAGACTCCGCACTTCCACTGCAGGGGGCACGGGTTCAATCCCCAGTCAGGGAACTAAGATCCACATGCTGCACAGCACAGCCAGAAAAAAAAAAAAAAAAAAAAAAAGACACAATGATAAATGTGGTCACCTAACAACAGGGTTTCAAAATACATGAAGGAAAAACTGACAGAATGAAAAGGGGAAATAAACAAATCCACTATTATAATTGGTGGTTTCAACATTCTTCTCTCAGTAATTGACAGGGCAAATAGACCAAAAAATATAGAAATAAGAATATAGAGGGCTTCCCTGGTGGCGCAACGGTTGAGAGTACGCCTGCCGATGCAGGGGACGCGGGTTCGTGCCCTGGTCTGGGAGGATCCCACATGCCGCGGAGCCTGTGTGTCCGGAGCCTGTGCTCCGCAAAGGGAGAGGCCACAGCAGTGAGAGGCCCGCATACCGCAGCAAAAAAAAAAAAAAAAAAAAAAAAAAAAAGAAATATCATAGCCAAACTTCTAAAAACTAAAGGAGAAAAAATCTGAAAACAGTGAGAGAAATGACATAATTCAAATGTAAGCAGATTTCTCTGGAGAAACCATGGAGGCCAAAAGGGAGCAGCACAACATTTGTCAAGTGCTGAAAGGAAAGAACTATAAACCTACAATCATAAATACAGTAAAAGTATTCTATAGGAATGAAGAAGAAGTCAAAACATCCTCAGATAAAGGAAAATTGTCTTTATGTATTTTTTAAAGTATTTATTTATTTTATTTTATTTATTTATTTTATTTTTGGCTGCTTGGGGTTTTAGTTGTGGCACGTGGCATCTTTCGTTGTGGCACACGGGCTTCTCTCTCCTTGTGGCGTGAGGGCTCCACAGTGCTCAGGCTCTGTAGTTTGTGGCATGCAGGCTCTCTAGTTGAGGCATGAGGGCATAGTTGCCCCACGGCATGTGGGTTCTTAGTTCCCCAACCAGGGATTGAACCCATGTCCCCTGCACTGGAAGGCAGATTCTTTACCA
>NC_041227.1:92226519-92268083 GCF_002837175.3 Physeter macrocephalus | reverse complement strand
GGAGCCTGTGCTCCGCAAAGGGAGAGGCCACAGCAGTGAGAGGCCCGCATACCGCAGCAAAAAAAAAAAAAAAAAAAAGAATATAGAAAACTTAAACTATCAATAAACTTGACCTAATTAGATCATCTAACAACTGCAAAATACACATTCTTTTAAGTGTACCTGGAACATTTTCATCAAGATAGTCCATATACTGGGCAGTAAAACAAATCTGAATAAATGTTGAAAAGTTGAATTCATACAGAGTATGTTATTTGACCACACTAGAATTAAACTAGAAATCAGTAACAATATGATATCTAGAAAATCTCCAAATACTTGGAAGTTAAACAACAACCTTCTAAATAGCCCATCTGTTGAAGAAGAAATCACAAGAGAAATTAGAAAGTTATTAACAGAGTGAAAATTAAAATACAATCTATCTAAATTTGTGGGATGTACCTAGAGCAATGCTTAGAGGGGAAAATACAGCTTTAAATGCTCTCATCAGAGAAGAAAAAAGCTCCAAAGTCAATTGTCTAAGATTCTACCATAAGGAGCCAGAAAAAGAATAAATTAAACCCAAGTACACAGAAGGAAAGAAATAATAAAAGAGCAAAAATCAATGAAATAGAAAATTGATAAATAATAGGAAAAACACAATTGAACCAAAAGCTGGTTTTTTGAAAAGATCAATAAAATTGATAAACTTCTAGCTAGTCTGGTCAAGAAAAAGAAAACACACATTCTCAATACCAGGAATGAAAAAGGCATCACTATAAATCATACATATATAAAATTTTATATATATTTATATATATATAATAAGGGAATATTAGGAACTTTATGAAACAACTTAGATTAAGTGGATAAGTCCCTTAAAAAAAAACACAAATTATCAAAACTACATGAAAGTACAGAAAATCTAGATAATTCTACATCTATTAAAGAAATTAAATTTATAATTTAAAATATTCCAAAAGAGAAAACTCTAGGTCCAGATGGCTTTACTGGTAAATTCCATCTAACACTGAATGACAAAAAACACCAATCCTGCATAAATTATTTCAGGAGATAGAACACTTTATAACTCATTGTATGATGTTAGCTTTACTCTGATAGAAAAAACAAAGTCATTGTAAGAAAGAAAAATTACAGATCTATATATCACTCATCAATAAAGATGTAAAAATCCTCAACAAAATATCAGTAAATCAAATATAGCACTATATAAAATGTATATAATATGTCATGACCATGTGAGGTTTATTCCAAGAAGGCAAGGTTTACTCAACATTCAAAAATCTATTATTGTAGTCTGTCACATTAACAGAATAAAGAAGAAAAAAAAACCACAACCATCTCAATAGATGCAGAAAAAGCATTTGACAAAATTCAACACTTATTCATTATAAAACGTCTCAGCAAATTAGGAATAGAAGATAGGGTTAAACTGATAGCAGGCATCTACCAAAAAATCTAATTACCAATCACACTTAATGTCAAAAGACTGAATGACCTCCCCTAAGATCAGGAA
Source organism: Physeter macrocephalus (assembly GCF_002837175.3). NCBI lineage: Eukaryota > Metazoa > Chordata > Mammalia > Artiodactyla > Physeteridae > Physeter > Physeter macrocephalus. The sequence continues at coordinate 92,266,567 of NC_041227.1, read as the reverse complement.
CAAGGCAAGGATATAACTCTCATCACTTTTATTAAATATGGAAGTAGAGCTCCTAACTAATGCAACAAGACAAGAAAAAGAAATAAGGGCATAGGGACTTCCCTGGTGGTCCAGTGGGTAAGATTCTGAGCTCCCAATGAAGGGGGCCCGGGTTTGATCCCTGGTCGGGGAACTAGATCCCACCTGAACGCCACAACTAAGAGCCCGCATGCCGCAACTAAGAGTCCGAATACCACAACGAAGATCCAATGTGCCACAACTAAGACCTGGTGCAGCCTAAATAAATAAATAGATAAATAAATAAATATTTTTAAAAAATATATTTTAGGGCTTCCCTGGTGGCGCAGTGGTTGAGAGTCTGCCTGCCGATGCAGGGGACACAGGTTCATGCCCCGGTCTGGGAAGATCCCACGTGCTGCAGAGTGGCTAGGCCTGTGAACCATGGCCACTGAGCCTGCACATCCAGAGCCTGTGCTCCGCAACGGGAGAGGCCACAACAGTGAGAGGCCCGCGTACCGCAAAAAATATATATATATATATATATACATATATATATTTTAAAAAAAGAAATAAAGGCATAAAGATTGAAAAGGAAATAATAAAACTGTCTTTATGTGCAGATAGTCATGTATGTAGAAAATCCTAAGGCATCTACAAAAAACTACTAAGTCGGGGCTTCCCTGGTGGCGCAGTGGTTGCGCGTCCGCCTGTCGATGCAGGGGAACCAGGTTCGCGCCCCGGTCTGGGAGGATCCCACATGCCGTGGAGCGGCTGGGCCCGTGGGCCATGGCCGCTGAGCCTGCACGTCCGGAGCCTGTGCTCCGCAGCGGGAGAGGCCGCAGCGGAGGGAGGCCCGCATACCACAAAAACAAAAAAAAAACTACTAAGTCAATTTACCGAGTTTTCAGGATACAAGGTTAATATGCAAAAATCAACTGTATTTTTATATACTGCCAATTAACAACTGGAAAATGAAATTTTTAAAAATACCATTTTAATACCATTAAAAAAACCTAAGTCTAACAATACATATGCAAGACTTGCATACTGAAAACTACAAAACACTGAGAGAAATTAAAGAAAACCTAAGTAAATGAGAGATATAGCATGACCATGGTTTGAAAGATTCAATGTCTGTAAGAAGTCAACTGGTCCCCAATTGATCTATAAATGTAATGTACTATCAATCAAAATCCCATCAGGCTTTATTAGAAATTGACAAGCTGATTCTAAAATATATATGAAAATATAGAGAACCTAGATTCAGTAAAACAATTTTGAAAAAGAATGAAGCTGGAGAATTTATACTACCCAATTTCAAGACTTACTATATAACTACAGTTATGAAGACAATGTGGTGGTCTAAGTACTGACATATAGAGCAATGGCAAAATAGGCATTCCAGATATAGACCCACATATATATAAATTTTATCAAAGGGGACAACACAATTTAATGGAACATTATAGTCTTTATAACAAATGGGGCTGAAAGAACTGAATACCTGCAATGGAAAGAATGATCTATACACCATACATAAAAAGGTAAACTTGAAATGGATTACAGACCTGAATATAAACTAAAACTATAAAACTTCTAGAAGAAAACACAGGACAAAAGATTTGTAACCCTGGGGGAGACAAAGATTTTGGGGGACAGAAAAATACAATTCAAAAAAGGACAAAAAAAACCAACTGAACATCAAAATTTAAAACTGCTCTTTTAAAAAAACACCATTGAGTTTCCCTGGTGGCCTGGTGGTTAAGAATCTGCCTGCCAATGCAGGGGACACGGGTTAGAGCCCTGGTCCAGGAAGATCCCACATGCCGTGGAGCAACTAAGCCCGCGAGCCACAACTACTGAGCCCACGTGCCACAACTGCTGAAGCCTGCACTCCTAGAGCCCGTGCTCTACCCCGCGAGCCCCAACTACTGAGCCCACGTGCCACAACTGCTGAAGCCTGCACTCCTAGAGCCCGTGCTCTGCAACAAGAGAAGCCACTGTGATGAGAAGCCCGCGCACTGCGACGAAGAGTAGCCCCCACTCGCCGCAGCTAGAGAAAGCCCGTGCGCAGCAACGAAGACCCAACGCAGCTGAAAATAAATAATAAAATAAATTTATTTTTAAAAAAAAAACAGCATTAAAAGAATGAAAAGCCTCAGATTGGGAGAAAACATATGTAATGCTTTTATCTAACAAAAGACATGTCCAGATTAAATAAAGAATTCTTACAACTAACTAATAAGAATACGTCCCAATTTTTAAACAGGCAAAAGATATGAACATACACTTCACAAAAGAAGGAATACAAACAGCCAATAAGCACATGAAAAGATGCTCAAGATCATTAGTCATCAGCGAAACACAAATTAAAATCACAGTGAGATACCACTACACATTCACTAGAATAGGTAAACCTAAAAAGACTGACAAAACTAAGTGTTCGTGAGGAAATGGAGCAAACAGAATTCTCATAAACACTTTGGAAACAGTTTAGCAATTTCTTATAAAGTTAATGTTCAGTTATCACATGACCCAGCAATTGCACTCCCCAATATTTATCTCAGAGAAATTAAAGTATATTTCCATAAGAAGACTTGTACATAAAAGTTCATAACATCTTCATTCATAATAGCCAAAAAGGAAAATAACCCAAATGTTCAACAGGTAAATAAACAAGTTGTGTTTATTCATACCATGGAATACTACTGGGCAATAAAAAGGTGCAAACTACTGAAACAACATGGATAAATCTCAAAAATCATTTTGCTGAAAGAAAGAAGCCAGACACAAAGGGTACATGTTATTTGATTCCATTTATATGAAGTTTTAGAACAGTCAAAACTAACCTATAGGGCTTCCCTGGTGGCGCAGTGGTTGAGTCCGCCTGCCGATGCAGGGGACGCGGGTTCGTGCCCCCGTCCGGGAGGATCCCACATGCCGCAGAGCGGCTGGGTCCGTGAGCCATGGCCGCTGGGCCTGCGCTCCGCAACGGGAGAAGCCACGGAAGCGAGAAGCCCGTGTACCGCCAAAAAAAAAAAAAAGAGTAAATCCTAAGAGTTCTCATCACAAGGAAAAAAAATACTTTTTCCTTTTTATTTTGTATCTATATGAGGTGATGGACATTCACTAAACTTACTGTGGTAATTGTTTCATGATGTATGTAAATCAAATCCTTACGCTGTACACCTTAAACTTATACAGTGTTGCATGTCAATTATATCTCAATAAAACTGGAAGGAAAAAAATACAAAACAACAGAATGAAATGGTTCAGAGCACATGTTCAAATCCTCACCTCATGCACAAATTACTTAACTTCTCCGGACTTCAATTACTTCATCTGTAAGATGGGGTTAATGATAAAAATCTACTTTACAGGGTTACTGTAACTACTGACTATAATAAAGTATCTGGCACATTGGAAATGATCAAAAGTATTCATTCCTTTCCCCTTTCTTTGTATTACCTAATTACTCAAGATACAAATGCTATTAGTTCTATTTACTACAATAGTTCCACGCATAATCTCTTATTTTATGTTAGCTCTTGCCGAAAATGCACTATTTGCGTGTTAGTGCTTACCCTTTGGGGTCTATGTCTTTTGAACTAAAATGATATCACCTGCTTTAGCTGATAAACAAACTTGACAAAGGTACTCTACACTCTATCACCACAAATACACACACACACACAAATTTTCCTTATCATTTATGAACAAAACCTAAGTAATACTTCACCTAACACTGGAAATATGTTTCCTAAATTTTGAATATGGCAAAAACTAACTCATCAAATTATTTGAAAAATACCAGTCACTTTCCTTGAAAGTGAAGAACAATTCCTAATTTGTCTTAAAGATGCAAGGTAGCAGCTATAAAGTAAACAAGGACTACAATTTGCAATCACTTCTCGGGGTTATTTCTAATTTATTAAAATATTCACTCAATTCTGCCAACTGTTCTTCCCCATCTATCTCTGTCCCTTTCTTTTCCCTGCTTCACGCGCAATTAGCAAACATTTATTGGGCACCTAAAAGTTGCCAGCAGTCCTTCCGGTATTGGGGAGACTATGTTGAGCAAAAAAACAGACATAATTTCAGGCCTCAAAGAATTTACAATCCAGTGGAGGGAGACAGAAAGTAACTGATATGAATCAAATAAACAACATATAAACGTAAGATCACATCTGTGATTATTAATAATAGGTAACAAATAATGAGCATTTATTATGTATCAGGCATGGACTAAGCACTTTAAATTAATAGCTCATTTAATCGTCCCACTAACATAATAGCCAAAAAGGAAAATAACCCAAATGTTCAACAGGTAAATAAACAAGTTGTGTTTATTCATACCATGGAATACTACTGGGCAATAAAAAGGTGCAAACTACTGAAACAACATGGATAAATCTCAAAAATCATTTTGCTGAAAGAAAGAAGCCAGACACAAAGGGTACATGTTATTTGATTCCATTTATATGAAGTTTTAGAACAGTCAAAACTAACCTATAGGGCTTCCCTGGTGGCGCAGTGGTTGAGTCCGCCTGCCGATGCAGGGGACGCGGGTTCGTGCCCCCGTCCGGGAGGATCCCACATGCCGCAGAGCGGCTGGGTCCGTGAGCCATGGCCGCTGGGCCTGCGCTCCGCAACGGGAGAAGCCACGGAAGCGAGAAGCCCGTGTACCGCCAAAAAAAAAAAAAAGAGTAAATCCTAAGAGTTCTCATCACAAGGAAAAAAAATACTTTTTCCTTTTTATTTTGTATCTATATGAGGTGATGGACATTCACTAAACTTACTGTGGTAATTGTTTCATGATGTATGTAAATCAAATCATTACGCTGTACACCTTAAACTTATACAGTGTTGCATGTCAATTATATCTCAATAAAACTGGAAGGAAAAAAATACAAAACAACAGAATGAAATGGTTCAGAGCACATGTTCAAATCCTCACCTCATGCACAAATTACTTAACTTCTCCGGACTTCAATTACTTCATCTGTAAGATGGGGTTAATGATAAAAATCTACTTTACAGGGTTACTGTAACTACTGACTATAATAAAGTATCTGGCACATTGGAAATGATCAAAAGTATTCATTCCTTTCCCCTTTCTTTGTATTACCTAATTACTCAAGATACAAATGCTATTAGTTCTATTTACTACAATAGTTCCACGCATAATCTCTTATTTTATGTTAGCTCTTGCCGAAAATGCACTATTTGCGTGTTAGTGCTTACCCTTTGGGGTCTATGTCTTTTGAACTAAAATGATATCACCTGCTTTAGCTGATAAACAAACTTGACAAAGGTACTCTACACTCTATCACCACAAATACACACACACACACACAAATTTTCCTTATCATTTATGAACAAAACCTAAGTAATACTTCACCTAACACTGGAAATATGTTTCCTAAATTTTGAATATGGCAAAAACTAACTCATCAAATTATTTGAAAAATACCAGTCACTTTCCTTGAAAGTGAAGAACAATTCCTAATTTGTCTTAAAGATAAAAGGTAGCAGCTATAAAGTAAACAAGGACTACAATTTGCAATCACTTCTCGGGGTTATTTCTAATTTATTAAAATATTCACTCAATTCTGCCAACTGTTCTTCCCCATCTATCTCTGTCCCTTTCTTTTCCCTGCTTCACGCGCAATTAGCAAACATTTATTGGGCACCTAAAAGTTGCCAGCAGTCCTTCCGGTATTGGGGAGACTATGTTGAGCAAAAAAACAGACATAATTTCAGGCCTCAAAGAATTTACAATCCAGTGGAGGGAGACAGAAAGTAACTGATATGAATCAAATAAACAACATATAAACGTAAGATCACATCTGTGATTATTAATAATAGGTAACAAATAATGAGCATTTATTATGTATCAGGCATGGACTAAGCACTTTAAATTAATAGCTCATTTAATCGTCCCACTAACCTTAGGCAATAGGTACTAGGTATGATTAAGTTCATTTGACAGAAGAGGAAAGGCAGAGTTTAATATCGTGAGCAAACAGGAATTAGGGGCTGAAAATAAAGGGATTTAGTCTAGCAAGGAGAGTCAAGGAAGGCTTCTCTGAGGAAGTAACTGAGCAGAGACTTGAAGGTTACGTTAGTCAGCAAGGGGAGAATGAAGAACCACCCACGCAGTAGGCACAGGTTAAAGAATGTTCAAAGACCCTGTGGAAGGCAGGAGTACGAAATATACCCGGATTTAAATTAAAAAAAGAAAAAAAAAAGGAAAGGCTGGAAAGGAGGAAAGAACTTTTGGGAATATGCTATGATGGGAATGGCAGGAGGAGGGTTACGCTGGGTAGAAGTGAGAAGGCCAGGCAGAAACAATGGTGCCAGTGTGTATGGAGAGAAGTAGATGCATTTAAGAGATATATGTGGCGGTAAAACACACCAGACTTGGGGAGGAACTGGACATCCAGGGTGACGGAATGTGTAGCAAGAATGATTCCACAATTTCTGGCTGTTATAACTTAATGAATAATGGTGCCATTCATCCAGACAGGGAACGGTAGAGGCCCAAATTTAGAAAGATAATGGATTTGCTTTGGGACATGTTGAATTTAAAATGTTTTTGAGATATCAAGTACGCAGCTGATAGAGGTTTGTCTTTCAAAGTAAAGGTGGCTCCGGACACAGAAATCTGTGAGCAATTGACATACACATGGTAATTTGTCTCCGGAGAAGAGTCAACAAAAATTTACAGAGAGATCTCCAAATAAGACGGGGAAAGACAAGCCAAGCTGAGCCACAGAAACCGAAAGAAGAGGGTGTTACCAAAAGAAAGCGATGCTCAAGTCAAACGCTGCTGAGAACTCGGGTAAATTTAACTCTCAAAATTGTCTGTTGGATTTAACGACCTGGAGGCACTGCTGACTTCAGCCAGGGTTACTTCTATAGTGATCAGGGGAGTGAACTGATTGGAGTCTGTTGAAGGGTTAATGGCAGGAGAAAAAAAGAAAGAACTGAAAACTGACAACTCTGGGAAAGTTAGGCTGCGGATGGGGGAAGGGGAGGAGAAAGAGAGTGGCTGCTGGAGAGAGATGGGTGAAAATCAAGTTTATTTTGTTTCATTTCCTTAAGCAGGAAAAACATGAGCGTGTTTAAAGGACGACGGGAAAAATGCTTTGAGGAGTGATGATTCTAGGGAGTCACCCGGCGGTTCCTCCCCGGCCCCCGCTGTCTCCTCCTCCCGTGTTATCTCCCCCTTCTCCACCCCGCACAGCCCCAAGGCCCACAGCCACTCCGGCCCGCGCCCGGCTCGCAGGCGTCTCCTCACCGCAATGGCCCCCTCGCTCAGGTGGCCCACCATGGTTCCGCCGCAACAACTCCCGCAACCCGACTCCACCGCAGCCCTGGCTTTACTCCAGGCAACCCGCGCGCTCCAAAGCGATTGGCCCGAGGACCTGCGTGCACCGCGAAGGCCTCCAGACGTGCGCACGGCACGGGGGCGGGTTTAGGAGCCGAGCAGCCACTTCATTGGCCGAGGCGCGGCGGGTGGCCCACGTGACTCATCGGAGCCCAGGTCCGGGGCCTAGTCGCTGGATTGCGGGGCCTGGGGGCGGGGCGCGGAACCGCGGAGCGCGCGAAGCGTGATGCGCGAAGCGTGACGTGGACGCAGTGAAGGGCGGGAAGTGGACGAGTTCCGGCAGCTTTCCGAGCTGACTCTCGGAAACGTACTCAACTCGGCCTTTGGTGGGCAGACACTGACTGGTAGTCCAGAGGAGTGGTAGAGCTGTTGCCCTAGTAACTCTGCTACTAGGTGTAGTCAAAGCATTGACTTGCTTCCTTCAGCAACCCAGAGCTGAGCTCCCGCAGGTTCCAGACCCTGAGCTTGGCACAGTGGGGATCTCTCAAGGTAAATAAGACCTGGTCCCTACCCTCAGAGGAGAGCACAGTCTGTCGAGGGAATTTCTGCTGTTTGGAGCACTAACTCAAGGTAGACATGGTTTGGGCCCCAGGAGAGACACAAAGTGTGCTGCTATCACAGGTGTAAAAATCAGGGAAGGCTTCCCTGAGGAGGTACCATTTGAACTGGGTCTTGAAGAATGTTTGGAAATTTGCCAGGTGGACTCCAAGTGAGGGTAGGGCCAATGAATAGTCTTTGTAAAACCTAGGGAGATGAATAGCCTGGCAAGCTGGGGATAGCTTTGAGTAGCTAGGATAGTAGGGTACAGAGGAAGAAGTGAGACTTGAGCATTAGAAAGTAAGCCAGGAGTCAAATAATGAAGGGTTTGTACTGGGCTTCCCTAAATGCTAGGGGGAGCATTGATGAATTTAAGGCGGAGTACTGACATCTGTCTCAATGTGGAGGATGGACTGAATTTGGAATGGGGAAGTGGGGGGTCTGAGGGCGTGGAGACTAGTTATGACACTCCAGAAAGAATGCCGGACAGGAAATGGTGCGGGCTTGAACTAAAGGAGTGACCTGGGGATTGAAAAGAAAAAACTGGGTAAGAGTTATGATTCATCATTGTATAACCAGTACCTAGTATGATGCCTAGAACAAAGTAAGCTTTCAATAAATATTCCTTAATGAAGGGATGTTGAGTGAATTGGGGTGAGAAACTAGATGCTTCCTTAGCATGTAAACAACTATAGGAAGAGACCACAAGAATTGATTTTGTTGCTTCGTGCATGCTTGAATGAAATCTTGACTTTCTAGAATTGTGCATTTGTAGAAATTCGAATTCCTTATTTTCTTATTCATTTTTTAGATTTAAAGTAGCATGGATCTGCCCGTGGATGAGTGGAAATCATACATACTTCAGAAGTGGTCTTTGCTCCCCAAGTCCATTCAGGTTACAATTTCTACAGCAGAGACTTTAAGTGATATCTTTCTTCACTCATCTTCGCTTCTTCAGTAAGTGAATGGAAGCTTTAACCAGGGAAATTTTGATGCGGAAAACGTTGTCTTTTGTGATTTGCTCTTAAATTATATCTCTTTTTTCTTTTATAAATTTATTTATTTATTTATTTTTGGGTCTTCGTTGCTGCGCCCGGGCTTTCTTTAGTTGCGTCGAGTGGGGGTTACTCTTCCTTGCAGTGCACGGGCTTCTCATTGCAGTGGCTCCTCCTGTTGTGGGGCACGGGCTCTAGGCGCGCAGGCATCAGTAGTTGCAGCACACAGGCTCAGTAGTTGTGGCACGCGGGCTCTAGAGCACAGGCTCAGTAGTTGTGGCACACAGGCTTAGCTGCTCCGTGGCATGTGGGATCTTCCCAGACCAGGGCTCGAACCCGTGTCCCCTGTGTTGGCACGTGGATTCTTAACTACTATGCCACCAGGGAAGCCCATCAAATTATATCTCTTTTTGATGGAAGAGTTACGTTAAGATTTTTATATTTTGGGGCATTCAGCAGTTCTTGCTGTTGAATTCCACAGTTCTTTCTAACCTACTATTATACAACAGGTAGGGATGCTATTTAGCTTTTTCGGTGTCAATATTATGTTTCAGTAATCAGTGCCTTGCTGTCGTCACTAGGCTGTGCACCTTGCCATATCCCAAAGGATGTAGTGGAGATTTACTAGCTGCACATAGAAATTCATAAATGCTCATATTTGGAAAGAACCATAGAGGTCATACAGCCTAACCCCAGTAGTTTTCAAACACTCTTGACTACGCTCTTCAATAAGAAATATATTTTACATCACAACCTAGTACACACATACGTATATAAAAAACTGAAACAGGGGACTTCCCTGGTGGTCCGGTGGTTAAGACTCTGCTTCCACGGCGGGGGGCACGGCGTCCATCCCTGGTTGGGGAACCAAGATCCTGCATGCCGCGGCGTGGCCAAAGAAATAAAAAATAAAAAATAAGTAAATAAAAAACTGAAGCAGGAGTTTCCCAAACTTCGTTCAGTGAATTTTTATTGAACATCTATTTTGTGCCAGCCACTGTGCTAAGTGATTAGTAAACAAAAAATACATCATTTAAAAAAATAGACAAAGATCCTTACCTTTGAGGAGCTTAATTCTAGCAAGGAGGGACAGACAATAAACATCATAAATAAGTTAAAATATATAGTCTGTTAAAGGTGATAAATACAGTAGAAAAAAAAGGAAAAATTGAACAGGGTAGGGGAAATAGGCAGTGCCAGGAGCGAGAGTACAGATTGTAGTATGAAGTAGTATAATCAGATATGCCTCATTGAAAGAGTGAAAGTGGAGCAAAGTCTTGGAGATATGGGAGTTAACTAAGTAGATATCTGAGAGAAGAGCATTCCAGGCAGAGATCTTAAGGTGGGAGCGTGTTTGGCATGTTTAAGCAACAGCAAGTTGGATGAACATCTAGTGGTGGATGAACAGAGTAAGCCAGAGGGAGAGTGGTGGGAAATACCATCAGAGAGGTAATGGGACATGCATGGGAGTTGGGGAAGAGCAGGTGGCACAAATCGAGTTGACCCTTTCTTAGTGCCCTATCTTTTTACCCTGAGTAGGAAGTTATTGCAGGGTGTAGTAGGCAGAATTCTAAAGATGCTCCCCCTGCCCCCACGCCAGCATTCTGGTCCCCTGGTTACTCAATCCTGGTCCCCTGGTTACTCAATCTAACATTAACCTAAGCACTGCTGGGAAGGGATTTGGCTGATGTAATGAAAGTCCCAAGCCCCCTGACTTTGAGATATAATTACTGGGTGGGTGTAACCCAATCAGACCAGACCTTTAAAAGCAGAGAGTTCTTCCCAGCTGGTAGCAGGAAGGGAAATGAGAGAGATTCAAAGCATGAGGTTTGAATGCGATTTGGCTGACTTTGAAGGTGGAGCTACATGACACGTGACAAGGAATGCAGGCAGCTTCTAGAAGCTGAGAGTGCTTCCTGGCTAACAGCCAGCAAGGAAATGTCTTCTGTCAGTTCTAAACTCAACATCCTGAATAAGTTTAGATATAGATTCTTTCCCAGATCCTCTCTATAAGAGGTCACCTTGATTTCAGCCTTGTGAGACCCTAAAAGCAGAGAGCCCAGGCAAGCCCACCTGGACTTCTGATCTACAGAACTGAGGATAATAAATGGGTATTGTGGGCTTCCCTAGTAGCGCAGTGGTTGAGAGTCCACCATCCGATGCAGGGGACGCGGGTTCGTGCGGTCCGGGAGGAACCCCCATGCCACGGAGCGGCTGGGCCCGTGAGCCATGGCCGCTGAGCCTGCACGTCCGGAGCCTGTGCTCCGCGACAGGAGAGGCCACAACGGTGAGAGGCCCGTGTACCGCAAAAAAAAAAAAAAAAATTAAAAAAGAATAAATGGGTATTGTTTTAACCTGCCGAATGTGTGGTAGTTGTTACACAACAATAGAAAACTAATTCACAGGGTTTTGAGATAAGAGTGATACGATCTGATTATATTTTAAACAGATGTCAGCCTAACAACAACCCTCAGGGTAAATCCATCCCACTGCCTGTTTTTATGGGGCCATCAGCTAAGAATGGTTTTTACAGATAAATATTTGTAGTCGAAATCGGGAACATTGGCTTTGAACTCCAGTTAAGCAAAATGGTATCCATTTTGTAAAAAATTTTTTCATTCTTCTCATTAGTAGACCTGTGTTACAAAAGAATTGTACTCAATTATTATACCTTGAATTTTGTCAGTAAATGATTTTTACAAGCGTGTTTTTTCTTTTGTTACATAAGCACCGATGAAATAGCCTCGATTTTACCTCTTGGCCCAAGCAGGCTAAATATTTACTCTCTGGTTTTCTAGAGAAAGTTTGCAGATCCCTGTTTTAAGGGATTGCTCTGACCACTGTGTTGAGTATAGCAGGAGTAAGAGTGGAAGTAAAGAGACTTGTTGGAAGGCTGTTGCTTTAATCCAGGTGAGAGAGGAGGTGATAGTAATTTGGGCCAGGGTGGTAGTGGGATGGTGAGAAGTGGTTGGATTCTGATGGTGTACTTAATAGCATTTCCTGACAGATGGGATATGGTATGTTAGAGAATGAGAGAAGTAAAAAGTGACTCCTGGGATGTAGACCTACAGGGCCAAAGGTAGAAGGATGAAATTACCATCACCTGGGAAAGCTGCAGGTGGAGGTGTCTTGGGAAGGAAGTTTAGGGGTTCGTATTTCAGTTGGAAATGTCTAGTAGACATTCAAGTAGAGATGTCTTCATGAGCATGGAGTTTATGAGGCTTGGACTAGAGATACAAATTTGGGAATTACATGGCATTTTGAGCCATGAGACTGGAAAATTTCACCAAGGAAGAAAGTGTAGATGCTTACTGCATGTGATGTACTTCTTGATATCTTCCCTTCTATTGATCCCTCTCTTTTTTTTTTTTTTTGCGGTACGCGGGCCTCTCACTGCTGTGGCCTGTCGCGTTGCGGAGCACAGGCTCCGGACGCGCAGGCTCAGCAGCCATGGCTCACGGGCCCAGCCGCTCCGCGGCATGTGGGATCCTCCCGGACCAGGGCACGAACCCGTGTCCCCTGCATCGGCAGGCGGACTCTCAACCACTGCGCCACCAGGGAAGCCCTGATTTCATTTTTAAAGTACTAATCAGGACCCTCTAATCTGATTTCGTGACCTACTGAGTCATGACCTGCAGTTTGAAAAATAATGTTAAAACTCTGGGATTTGTGGATTCCCTTTAAAAATTTTCCAAAAATGATAGAGAACTGCTGATGAAAACTCTGATGATAGAATTTTCCCAAGATAAATTGATATAGCTTACTTACAGCAAAGAGGAGTATCGGTAAGAATCCAAATTTGAGGTTTTGGAGCACTGAAAGGAATATAAATCAAAGAAGAGGATTTGTCTAATTGTTTAATGTTGGAGTTCCTCAAGACTCCAGCCTAGGCTCTCTTTCCTAGTCACTCTCTGTTCTCAACCAGTTCAGCCTCATTCACACCCGTGACATCAATTACCTCCTATATGCCGATTACCCTTAAAATTATATCTCCAGCCCTCACTTCTTCTCTGAGACACAAATGTCTAAATCCAGATGGCTACTTAAAGACTCAAAGATACTTAAAATTCAGCATATCCAAAACCAAACTCACAATCTTGTCTTCGAAATTAGATTACCTTCCAGTGGTGTCTATCTTAATGAACTGCACTGCCTTATTAACCTGTGAACCATATTATTTATATATGTGTGTGTGTGTGTGTGTGTGTGTGTGTGTGTATGTATATATATGTATATTTATTTATTTTTGGCTGTGTTGGGTCTTCATTGCATGCGGGCTTTCTCTAGTTACGGCAAGTGGGGGCTACTCCTCATTGCGGTGCATGGGTTTCTTATTGAGGTGGCTCCTCTTGTTGCAGAGCACGGGCTCTAGGTGCATGGGCTTCAGTAGTTGTGGCATGCAGGCTCAGTAATTTTGGCTCGCGGGCTCTAGAGCGCGGACTCAGTAGTTGTGGTGCACAAGCTTAGTCGCTTTGCGGCATGTGGGGTCTTCCCGGACCAGGGCTTGAACCCATGTTCCCTGCATTGGCAGGCGGATTCTTAACCACTGCGCCACCAGGGAAGCCCAACAAATTAATTTTTTTTTAAAATCCAGTTTAAGACAGGGAAAGTAGCCTGGATCATCCAGGTGAGCCCAGTTTAATCACAAGTGTCCTTAAAAGTAGAAAAAAGGAAGCAGAAAAGAGGAGTCAAAAGGAGATGTGACTGTTGAAGAATGGTCAGAGATGCACCATTGCTGGCTTTGAAGACAGAGAAAGGGAGCCACAAGCCAAGGAATGTAGGCAGCCTCTAGAAACTGGAAAAGGCAAGGAAACAGATTCTCCCCAAGAGCTCCAGAAAACAATCCATCCCTACCAACACCTTGATTTTAGCCTGTTGAAACCTGTGCCAGACTTCTGCCCTTCAGAACTGTAAGATAATAAATTTTTGTTTCTTTTAAGCCACTAAATTTTTTTTTTTTTTGGCCGTGCCACATGGCCTGTGGGATCTTAGTTCCCAACCAGGGATCGAACCCAGGCCCTTAAGCCACTAATTTTGTGGAAATTCATTACAGCAGCAAAAAAATTAATATACTCCCTTTACTTCCCTAACCCAAATTACTATCGGTAGCTAGACCATTACAGTTGCTTCTTGACTGGTTTCCTATATTCATCCTTGCCTCCCTCCAGACTGTTTCCTACATCACAGCATGAATCATTTTTCAAAACACAAATCAGATTATATTGCTCTACTTAAAACCAGTTTCTTTTGCTCTTGCAGTAAAGACAAAAATTCTCAATGTAGCCAGTAAGACATTGCAGTCTGAGCACTGCCTATCTCTCTGGCTTCCTCTCTCACCACACTCCCCTTTCAGACATATGGGCCTTCTTTTAGTTCTTGATGTGCACTATGCTGCTTCTTGTCACGTGGTCTTTTCTTAGGGTATTTCTTTTGCCTGAAATGCTTTTCCTATGCACTCCACCATGCCCTTAGTACTAATTTCTCATCCTTCAGGATCAGCCAAATCTTCCTTAGGAAAGCCTTCCCTGAGTCCCTGCTGGGTCATCTTCATTTTTTATGCATTTACAACACTGCATACCTTTCCTTTTTATATTTGTGTAATCATTTGATTAATGTCTATCTTTACTACTAGACTATAAACTCCATGAAGGCAAGAACCATGTCTGTATTTGTTTGTCTTTCTGCAGACAAGAGTAGTGTAGTGTCAAAAAAACAGGTACTCAATAAATATTGATTGAGTGATAGTTTGGTAAAGCTTTTAGTTCAGTGCCTGGCACATATTAAAACTCAGTGTGACACATGAATGAGAGCCTTATATATACACATAAACACATAACCTTTCAAGTTCAAGGTTTTCATATTTATCTTTGTGCCAGCAGCTATTACCATGTCTGGCACATAGAGGCACTCCGATTTTGGTTGAATGAAATAATTCAACCTTGAGCCTTGCCAGTTCAGGTACTATGTACAATTAGGGTTATACTTCTTTTTTCTTTGGCTTGTTGTTTTTCTTTTTTATAAATGTTAGTAAGATACAAGTACATTCTCATCACAAAAGATTGATACAATATTTAATAAAGTAAAACATGAAATTTTCCCCCTTAGCCTTCTCATTCTCTTTCAGAGATTACTACAAGTTATTAGAACTTTCTATTTCTTTTTTATGTATTCTCGTTCATTTGTACATAAATGTGCACATATCTTTTTCTCCTCTATTAGATTATATTATGTGCTTTGTTCTTCAAGGTTTTTTGCAACATCACACCTTAATCTTTTTAGCAACCAAATGAGATTGCTAGTATATTATTGCCACAACTTATTTGTTTCCCTATTGATGGGCAGTTATGTGCTTTCTAGGTGGTTGTTTTTGTTTTTTTGCTGTTACAAACAGTGCTGCAATGAACAACTTTATATATGTTGTACATATGTTTAGAATTTAAGATAGATTCTTAGAAGAGGATTTGTTGCATCAGTGGTTATGAGCAATTTAAATTTAATAAATACTGCCAAATTGTCTTCCAAGAAGGCTTTACCCGCTTACCATGAACATATCCTCGCCAACATTAGAAAACAACAGTCTTTTTTTTTTTTTTTTTTTGCCTCACCGCACCACATGAGGGATCTTAGTTACCCCACCAGGGGTCGAACATGTGCCCCCTACGGTAGAAGCATGGAGTCTTTTTTTTTTTTAATAAATTTTTATATATATTTATTTATTTTTGGCTGCATTGGGTCTTCATTGCTGCGCACGGGCTTTCTCTAGTTTCAGCAAGCGGGGGATACTCTTCGTTGTGGTGCGCGGGCTTCTGATTGCGGTGGCTTCTCTTGTTGCCAAGCATGGGCTCTAGGCGTGCAGGCTTCAGTAGTTGTGGCACACAAGCTCAGCAGTTGTGGCTCACGGGCTCTAGAGCACAGGCTCAGTAGTTGTGGCGCATGGGTTTAGTTGCTCCATGGCATGTGGGATCTTCCCAGACCAGGGCTCGAACCCGTGTCTCCTGCATTGGCAGGCGGATTCTTAACCAGTGCGCCACCAGGGAAGTCCCATGAAGCACGGCGTCTTAACCACTGGACTGCCAGTGGGACAGGGAAGTCCCAGAAGGCAACGGTCTTTAATTTTGGCAACCTTAAGGACAAAATAATCTTGTTTTAATTTGCATTTTTCTGATTACTAGTGAAGTAATGCACCATTTCTGATGTTACTCATTAATATTTGTTCTGTGAATTTTTGTTTGTGTCCTTTGCCCATTTCTCTAGTGGGTCTGTCTTTCTCTTAATAATTTTTAAGGGGTCTTCATGAATCTGACTATATATTTCTTTGCTATATCTGTTACTAATTTTTCTCCTCGTCTATTATTTGTCTGTTTTTATTTTACTTATTGTGTCTCATTATATATAAATTGCATGCATGTATTTTAACTTTTTTACAGCCATTTCTGTCTTCTTCTTTTATGGTTTCTGGGTTATGTGTCTTAGGATAGTCTACTCTTCCCCAAGATTATAAAAATATTCTTTATTTTCTTCTAAGTTTTTTTGGTAGTTTTGTCTTTTAGTTTTAGCTCTCCAATCCATCTGGAATTTATTTTTGTGTGTGATGTGAGGGAATATTCTAAGTTTTATTCCAGATAGTTTTCCCACATCATTTATTGAATAGTCCATCCTTTCCCCAGTGCTTCAAAATGCCACATTTATTAAAATTAAATTCCCACTTATCTATAAATGAGTTTCTAGACTCTACATCTGTGCCAAAACCAAAGAGTTTTAATTACTGTGACTTTATAGTATGATTCTAGAATTTTTTCAGTTTCAAGTGACAGAAACCCAGCTCAAATTAGGAAATCTATAGGCTGTGGAAACTAGGATGTGCAAAGGCAGATCTATTTTTAAGCAGAGTTGTATCCAGGAGCTCAGAAGATGTCATCAGACTCTATCTCTTCATCTGTCACACAGACTCTCTCCACCTGGTGGGCAGTATAACCATTGGTAACCTTGAGCACATGCTGATAATAGCTTAATAACCACAAGAGAAGAGGTCATCTTTCCTAAGAGTTTTGGCAAAAAAGGTCTGGGTTGGACTCTGATCAACCTAACTTTGATGGCATGCACACCCCTTCAACCAAAGATGTGGGCTCCTCTGATTGGCCAGGCCTGTAACACCTTCCCAACCCTCTTGCAAAATTGGGGTCAATCCTACTTCAATCACAAGGAATGGTTTCCCCCCTGAGATTTTGTTACCAGATGTGGTGAGAAGGAGCAGTTGAAAGCAGGGAAGTCTGGTACAAATGTGACTTTTCTATCTGTTAAGCCAAGTTCCCACACACATATACACACTCATTATTCTTTTTCAAGAATATCTTGGCTATTTTGTTTACATTTCCCCCATGTGAACTTCAGAATTGACTGTCAAGTTCAATAAAAAGTGTCGTTGGCTTTTTGATTGGGAATTTATAGATTCATTTAGGGAGACTTGACACCTTTACAATATTAAATTTCCTCATTCATGTAAAGGGTATGTCTTGCCACTTGTTTAGGGCTTCTTTTATGTCCTTAAATAAAGTTTTATCATTTTCTTTATACAGGTCTTGCACATTTCCTCTTAGATTTATTCTACTTCTTACAAGGTTTTTTGTTGTTCTTGTGAATAAGACTTTTTCCCCCCAATTACATTCTCTGACTGATGATTGGTGGTATAAATATAAGCTAGGAGTCATCTTACAGTAGGCCACCTCACTGTACTTTCACATTATTTCATCATTTTTTATGCCAATCCACTTAGAATTTTTAGTAAGTATATCTGCAAACAGCAATCCTCCTTTCAAATATTTGTACCTCTTCTTTTACTTTTTAATTATAGCATTAGTTAGACTTCTGGTGCAATGTTGAATAGTAACAGGCATTTAGGACATTGCTATAGGTTTATAGCATATACCCTTTATCAGTTTAAGGAAGTTGCGCTATATTGTATCATAAATAAGTGTTGAATTTTTTTGTTTTGTTTTGTTTTTTTGCGGTACGCGGGCCTCTCACTGTTGTGGCCTCTCCCGTTGCGGAGCACAGGCTCCGGACGCGCAGGCTCAGCGGCCATGGCTCACGGGCCCAGCCGCTCCGCGGCATGTGGGGTCTTCCCGGACCGGGGCAGGAACCCGGGCATCGGCAGGCAGACTCTCAACCACCGCGCCACCAGGGAAGCCCCCCGGGAAGCGCCCCGCAACAGCTTTTTAGTAACGGGATTGGGGTTTGGAGAACTTTGACTTTATTGCTACTTTGGACCGGGGCACGAACCCGTGTCCCCTGCATCGGCAGGCGGACTCTCAACCACTGCGCCACCAGTGACACCCCAGTGTTGAATTTTATCAGTCCTTTTTTTGATATATTTTGGGAGGAATGATCATTTTCTTATTCCACTTTAATCTGTTAAGGCAGAACTGACATCAGTAGATTTACTGAAGTTGAACCGTTTTGGAGAATAACTCTGGTTATCATCTAACATTTTTTTTTAACACAGGGCTAGATTTAATTTGCTGAGGTTATTTTTAGGATTTTTATATCTATGTTCTTAAATGGTATTAGACGATATATTTTTGTGTGTGTGCTCTGTTCATCAACTCTTGGTATCAGGGTTATGATAGCCTCATAGCATGAATTGCAGAGCTTCCCATATTTCTCTATGCTCTAAAATAATTTATATAATGTAGGGATTATTTGATTCTTTAAAGCTGGTAGAAAAATCCTGTAAGACTATGTAGACCTGGTACCTTATTTTTAAAAATATTTATTTATATATTATTTATTTATTTATTTTGGCTGCACTGGGTCTTAGTTGTGGCATGCGAACTCTTAGTTCCGTCATGCATGCAGGATCTAGTTCCCTGACCAGGTATCGAACCCGGGCCCCTCTGCATTGGGAGCACAGAGTCTTACCCACTGGACCACCAGGGAAGTCCCTAGACCTAGTACCTTATTACATGGAAATATTTTCCTTTTTTAGTTTATTTTTTATCAGAATAATATGCATATGGTGTAAGAAGTCAAATAGTACTTCAAAACTTATAAGGAAAAACAGCAACTCTTGCTGACTCTTCCCCATTTCTATTCTGCAAAGACTAATATATAAAATCATTCTGTTTCTTCCAGCGTTTCATTTTATATTACTAAACAGTATGCTAATATTGCTATTTTTGAATTTTTAGTTTTAGATGCCAAATCTAGCTCTCTTACCCCCAACTCACATGTATATACTTTGTTTTTCCCTCATTCTATCATCATAACTATATTATAATTTATAATATATAACCAGTAGAATATGATACTGGTTAAACCAGTTTTCAACGTGTATATCATTATGTCTATGTAAATATCACATGAACCACAAAGTATACTTTGAATTACATTTCCTTTCTTGTACAACTCTTATTTTCCCTGAAGTTAATAATTGCCTCTATTTTTATTTGTTCTGTGTATCTCTCACTCCTTCATTCCCCAAACTTCTCTACTTAACAAGTTAGTTCCAAAGAGCTGTTTGTAAAACTTTTCAATCATAATCTAAAATGACCAAAAAAGATTTAAATTTCTAATCTCCATATGTTTGCCCAGTAAATGAAAGTATGAATTGGGCCTTTAAAGCTTAAAGCCAGGCGTACACTCTTCTTTCTTGCCATATACAGTCTTTGAGGAATGTCTTCCCAAATTAGATGCGTTTTGTCAATATCAAAGACCTTTTGAGACACGTGGACCTCTCCCATTGATAATCTACAGTGTCCTAGGGAATCCTTAACAGACTCACTATCCGCACTCACTGCCTTCCTATTTGTTTTGATTTTACACTGATTCAAATGGAATACTTTGTTTTGCCAGAAATCACGAAAATGCTCAAAGACTAACGGATTTAAGTAAGAAAAGAACATAGGAGCCAGTCTGAAGAGGTTTCCATTGGCCAAATTTAGGACAATCTGAGCATCAAAAAGTATAATGATGGTAATGGTTTATAAGAATGAATTTTTTTAAGTCCATGGTGATACTCAAAAAATACATAAATGAGTAAAAGAAGGAAAGGGGGAAACATTTGTCTTTACAGAAGAATGCTAATTAATAAGTTTAGAAATAATGATAAAATTAGAAAATCACCATTTTGTAACTCCCAGTGTAATAAGTGATTCTGGCAATAATCGTCAATGGATGCTCAAAACATGAGAAGAAAGATCACTGGGAAACAGGTTATTCACATGGTCTCAAAGTATGGCCCCATAGATTACTTATTAATGTTCCTTATTACAAGGGGAAAGTTATCTTTATATTAGAGAAATCCAACAGTCACCACTTTAACCAAGTGACCAAACAACATCACCAGTAGTGATGGGACTGCCTGACATGTGTCTCCTGGTTTGAAACAACAAGAAGTATACAGATTTAACGATGGACTAATATTCTTGACAAAAATTGTTTGATCTGAATCTAATCATGAGGAAACAATGAGATAAAACCAGAATGTGTAACGTTTTCCTGGCCTTGAGTCTTCAAAAAAACTTAATCATGAAAAACAAAAAAATTATGGGACTGTCTCAAAAGAAACTAATGAGAAATAACTAAATGCAGTACGTTAGAACCTTGATCCGGCATCAGGTTGGGGTAAGGAAAAGAAAGAAAAGACATTTTAGGAATAATGGAGAAATTTTAAAGGATATTTGAATTAGTGTTATTTTTTTAAAATTTAATTTATTTATTTGGTTGCATCGGGTCTTCGTTGCTGCACGTGGGCTTTCTCTAGTTGCATCGAGTGGGGTCTACTCTGTTGCGGTGCTCGGGCTTCTCACTGCAGTGGTTTCTCTTGTTACAGAGCTCAGGCTTTAGGTGTGTGGGCTCCAGTAGTTTTGGCACGTGGGCTCAGTAGTTGTGGGTCGCGGGCTCTAGAGCTCAGGCTCAGTAGTTGTGGCCCACAGGCTTAGTTGCTCCGCTGCATGTGGGATCTTCCTGGACCAGGGATCAAACCTGTGTCTCCTGCATTGGCAGGCAGATTCTTACCCACTGCGCCACCAGGGTAGCCCCAAAGATTGATTTTAAACTTCAAAAGCTGTCAGTATTTTCATCCAAAAAATATCTTGTTTTTTTCTTTGCACTTTTTAAGAATAGTTATTTGCATGTGGGATCTTCCTGGACCAGGGATCAAACCTGTGTCTCCTGCATTGGCAGGTGGATTCTTAACCACAGTGCCACCAGGGAAGTCCCTAGTGTTAATTTTTTAGGCATGAAAATGATATTGTGATATCAAGATATAGGAGAATGTCCTTATTCTTAGCAGAGGCATGCTGAATATTTGGAGGTGAACTTCCATGATGAGTGCACTTACTTTCAGGAAAAAAAATGTGTATGTGTGAATGTGTGCGAGTTATTAAGCTACAGTTTCTCAGCTCTGATCTTCTGTACTCTCTGCTGGGGCTGGGACTTTCTGCTTTGTCAATTGACCTTATAAGAGGCTTTACCTCTCTAGGGCTCTAGAAAGAGAAGGCACGGCTAGAAGAAGGAACTTGGTTCTTTCTATCTGCTTCCTAGTTAGACTCTACATGCCAAAGAATGAAGTTGGACCTTTACCTTACACCATATGCAAAAGCTAACACAAAATAACTCAAAGACCTAAACTTAAGAGCTAAAACCATAAAACTCTTAGAAGAAAACATAAGCCAAAAGCTTATGACACTGGATTTAGCATCTTTTTCTTGGCTATGACACCAAAGGCACAGGCAACAAAAGAAAAAAATAGGCAAATCAGACTTCATGAAAAGTAAAATATTTAGTGCATCAAGTGACAATATCAACAGAGTTAAATAGGCAACCCACAGAATGGGAGAAAATATGGCAAATCATACATCTGCTAAGGGATTAATATCCAGACCATATAAAGAACTCCTAAGACTCAACGACAACAACAGAAAACCCGGTTTAAAAATGGGCAGAGAAGGGCTTCCCTGGTGGCGCAGTGGTTGCGCGTCCGCCTGCCGATGCAGGGGAACCGGGTTCGCGCCCAGCTCTGGGAGGATCCCACGTGCCGCGGAGCGGCTGGGCCCGTGGGCCATGGCCGCTGAGCCTGCGCGTCCGGAGCCTGTGCTCCGCAACGGGAGAGGCCACAACAGAGGGAGGCCCGCATACCACAAAAAAAGAAAAAAATGGGCAGAGAGCCCCCACTCAACCGCAACTAGAGAAAGCCCATGGGCGGCAACAAAGACCCAACACAGCCCAAAATAAATAAGTAAATTTTTTTTTAAATGGGCAAAGGACTTGCATAGATATTTCTTCGAAGAAGATAAGCACATGAAATAAGCATATGAAAAGAGGCTCTTAACATCACTAATCATTAGGGAGATGCAAATCAAACTACAAGATACCTTATTATCCTCATACTCATTAGATGGCTACTATCCAAAAAAATAAAACAGAAAATAACAAGTGTTGGTGAGGATGTGGAGAAATTGGAGCCCTTGTGCACTGTTGGTGGGAATGTAAAATGGTATAGCCACTATGAAAAACAGTATGGCAATTCTTCAAATAATTAGAAATAGAATTACTGGGACTTCCCTAGTGGCGCAGTGGTTGAGAATCCATCTGCCAAGGCAGGAGACACAGGTTCAAGCCCTGGTCCAGGAAGATCCCACATGCCGCAGAGCAACTAAGCCTGTGTGCCACAACTACTGAGCCTGAGCTCTAGAGCCTGTGAGCCACAACTGCCGAGCCTGCACACTGTAGCTACAGAAGTCTGCGAGCCTAAAGCCCATGCTCTGCAACAAGAGAAGCCACCACAGTGAGAAGCCCGCGCACTGGAACAAAGAGTAGCCCCTGCTCGCTGCAACCAGAGAAAGCCGGCACGCAGCAACGAAGACCCAATGCTGCCAAAAATTTAATTAATTAATTAATTAATTTTTTTTTAAAGACAAGTAAGGCACCAATTTTAAAAAAAAATAGAATTACCGTATAATCCAGAAATCCTGCTTCTGGGTTTATACCCAAAATAATTGAAAACGGGACTTGAACAGATTTATTTGCACACCAATGTTCAGAGCAGTATTCATAATAGCCAAGAGTGAAAATAGCCCAAATGTCCATTAACAGATGAATGGATAAGCTGTGATATATACATGTAATGGACTATTACTCAACTCTAAAAAGGAATGAACCTAGGAAACATTATGTTAAGTGAAACAAGCCAGACATAAAAAGATGAATACTTTACCATTGCACTTACATGAAGTACCTAGAGTAGACAAATTCATAGAAACAGAAAGTGAAATAGAGGTTTTCAGGGGCTGGGGAGAGGGAGGAATGGAGAGTTATCATTTAATGAGTGCAGAGTTCTAGTTTGGGCTGGTGAAAAAGTTCTGGAAATGGATAAGCGGTGACAATCACACAATATTGTGAATGTACTTAATGCCACTGAACTATATACTTTAGTTAAAATGACAAGTTTTTAAATATTTTAGCACAATAAAAAAATTAATTAGAAAATTGTTCCATCTCACTTCCACAAATTTTTTATCCTAACATTCCAGAAGAAAATTTGAAATATTAAAAAAAGAAAGGTTTTCAAAACTTTAATTACTGAGTTAAACCTGGTACTAGAAGAATGAATTATTGCAGCTTAGTTCTTAATTACACTGAAGAACAATTACAAAAACATTGAGTTTGTCATCATTTTGGATTAAGATTAAAGACTATCCATTGTTAGGCAAGAAGAATTTTGCTATTATTTCTGTTCACCACAACTTCTTTGTTTGAATAGGGTTTTCAGGTTTAACCTAATTTAAAACAACATAAAAACAAACAGAACAAAGAATAGGATCTATGGTGTACCAGATATTCATGGGGTATTGTCCTCATATTTTCTGGACTGGAATAAATTTTGAACAGGCAAGCACACCTTCTGAATTAAATAAAATCTTTCCTTATTTTTCTTTTTGTGTTATTTATTTTGAGATTTTTTTTTCTGTATTGTGTTTAAATATTAATAAAATCATATTTGATATTAACTTAAAGATCAATAGTGTTTTGTGAAATTTCCATATATACATACACAGATGCAGCTTACTGAATCACAATGTGAAAGGTATTTCTTTTTGTTGTTGTTGTTGTTCCATTACTGCCTCTTTGGTTTTTTTGTTTTTAATTTTTTATTTTTGGCTGCATTGGATTTTTGTTGCTGCGCGCGGGCTTTCTCTATTTGCTGCGAGCCGGGGCTACCCTTCGTTGTGGAGTGCCGGTTTCTCACCGCGGTGGCTTCTCTTGTTGCCGAGCACGGGCTCTAGGTGCGTGGGCTTCAGTAGTTGTGGCGCACGGGCCTAGTTGCTCTGCGGCACGTGGGATGTTCCGGGACCAGGGCTCGAACGCGTGTCCCCTGCATTGGCGGGCGGATTCTTAACCAATGCGCCACCAGGGAAACCCATGAAAGGTATTTCTTATTGTGGGTCTTTGTAAACAAAAATTTGAAAAACACTTTTCTAAACATTCTGCAGTTTTGTCTTTTATTTCCCCTTTGACCCAGGAGTTGCTTAAGAGAATTTTTAGTTCCCATGTTATTCATATTTTGCTTCATTGCATTGTATAGTCAAAGAGTATAGTCTAGGTTATTCTATACTATTTCTTTTTATTGGAAAAAAGGTGTGTGTATGTGTATTTATACATTAGATAATTCATATACTTGTTTTTAAAAACTGTGCAGGTTGAAATAATTTCAGATTTACTTGCAAAAATAGGATAAAGAATTGTTGTGCAATGCCCTTCTTTCAGATTCCCCAAATGTTAACATTTCGCTACATTTACTATATGATTCATCCTGTCTCTTCCTCCTCTTCCTCCTCCTCCTCCTCTTCCTCCTCCTCCTTCCCTCCCCCCCCCCCCGCCTTCCCTCCCCCGCTTCATGTCTCTCCCTCCCTCCCCTCTGTCAGCCATTCACTCAGGTATTTTCAACAAAGTTTAGGTGACGAGTATACCTTGGTGCAAAGACTTGTGTATTATGTCCTTCTCCACACCCAAGCTTCTGTATAATGCATCATCCAAGGAATGGTTTATTGGCCAGTAACTGAATAAAAAACTTATATTCTGTCCTAATAGAAATTCCAGTCCCTATGTCTCTGAGACCAAAGATTTTTGCCCCCAGTCACATTACATAACACATCCAACCTCTTTTGTCCCAGTATTTTGTAGGCAGTCACTCCTGTTTCAGGTGCAATGGTTAGGAGTTTTCCTAGAAATAACAAATTTGTGCTTTTTTCTTGTTGTGGTTGTTCTTTCTTCATGAAGACCGGAGGATGAGATGTTTTTAAAAAGGCTTTCTAGAGGTTACCTTGTTGGAAAGGACCCCAACGCTCCCCTTTTCTACAGAGAAGAAGGAAACAAAAAATTTCAGAAGAAGGATTATATGGGAGCCACAGTGCTGTACTCTAAGGTAAGATGACCGGGCCACCCCCCCACCCCCGGCCCAGCTCAGCAGGAGGGGCTGTCTCAACAATTTAACAATGCATATTTCTTCAAAAGATAGAACCGTTACTGCTGAATTGTGAATTGTGCAGCCACTAGTAGCTTTGCCTATTAATTTTGGATTGGATTTGAAAAAGAAAACTGGCACAACTCAGCTTTTGGTCATATTCTGAAACAAAGGATAGTTTGTATTATACATCCTGAATTCCATCAAGAAACTTCTATTCTCATATTCCTTCAGACATAGTGTAGCAAGTCTTGTTGGATGCCTTGGCCTCCCTCCTCCATGTCTGTCAGCTCTTACTGAATTGTGTGCCTTTTTTGTGTGAATAACTGATGAGGCCGTTGGTGTGATAGTCCCAATTTAGAGAACAGCTGGATTTTTGGTTGGCTACCATGTGAGCTTATAGCCAGTATGACTTAGGTAAAGTTAGGAAGGAAAATAAGCTCAATTGCCACAGCCCAGTTGAACTGCATTTTGAAGATTGTCAACAAATATTTAAAATTATTACACTAACCATCAGTGAACTAGGTTTCATGGAGGAATAGTGGCTTTTAACAATCTGTTGCTCTTGTCCTGCTTCCAGAGTAGAAACTGGAACAAGATCCCTGAGAGATTTCCTTCCATAATTTTTTGGAGATAAATATGGGTTTAAAGCAAGAATATATCAACCTCTTAAACCAGGTCTGTGAACCCTGTATATTGAAAGAGTGAGTGTGAATTTGAAGAGTGTACCCCCTACTCTGCATCTTTAACAGGCCTATGCTTAAAGTTTGGAATTAGTTTTCCAAAAACTATCAGACCTACAACAGCATCTTCTAAAATTGATAAAAGCCCTGCTTTGTAGTGCTGAATAATGTAAGCGTTAGTGATTGCTGAAGAACTAAAATCCATTCGATGTAATGATCACTGATAAATGGCTTAATAGTAGTTCTTTTTCAGAGCTAATCTTTCTTCAACTGTATGCATGTGTGTCATAAATGTGATCACAGGGGAAGCTGTTCAAGGAAAATAAGTAAACGAAAAAGTGAAATCAGACAAAAAAATTGAACCTTCCTATTTCATGAAACTAGTATTTTGTTGATTGTGGTACTTTGCAGTTTTCCATAGAGCTGCTATTTTCTTTCTTTTTTAAAATAATATTTGTTGTTTTTGTCTGATTGTAAATGTAATATATGTTTACTTGGAAAATATAGAGAAGCATAAAAAGTAAGAAAAAAATCCCATAACCAGTGATAAGCACTGTTAACATTTTTGCTTATATCCAGCCAGCCAATTTTTCCTCTGAAAATATGTTTTTCTTGTACAAAATGGCAATAATACTGTACTTACGGTTTTGTAACCTGCTTTTTTTCCCCCTCAACAATTTATTGTGACCGTTTTCTTATGTTATTAAATTTTCCACTAAAACATGATTTTTTACAGCTGGCTTAGTGTTCCATTACAGAGAACTATACTTGATTTAACACCTAGTGTTGGCAGAGTGTTTGGTATCATAAAGCTGCAAGGAGCATCTTTCTATGTAAATATTTGTACACACCTGACTATTTCCTAAGGATAAATTCCTAGAAGGGCAATTGCTGGGTCAACTGAATGTATTTTTTTTTTAAGGCCTTTGGCACTTGTTGCTGAATCATTCTCCAGGAAAAAACTAGTTACATCCCTTCTAGCAGAGTATGGGAATGTTCATTTCTCTATATCCTAAGCAATATTGGTTATTTGGTATTATTGACATTATTTTATCTTTTTATTTTGGAATAGGAAATGTGTTTACATAGTTAGAATTTTTATTTATTTATTTATTTATTTTTGGCTGTGTTGGGTCTTCGTTTCTGTGCGAGGGCTTTCTCTAGTTGTGGCAAGCGGGGGCCACTCTTCATCGCAGTGAGCGGGCCTCTCACTATCGTGGCCTCTCCTGTTGCAGAGCACAGGCTCCAGACGCGCAGGCTCAGTAGTTGTGGCTCACGGGCCCAGTTGCTCCGCGGCACGTGGGATCTTCCCAGCCAGGGCTCGAACCTGTGTCCCCTGCATTGGCAGGCAGATTCTCAACCACTGCGCCACCAAGGAAGCCCCATAGTTAGAATTTTTAAGATGCAAGAGTATAGAGTGTAGTCTACTTCCTCTGTCCCCCAGCCACTCGTTTCCCATCCCCAGAAGCTAGCACTGTTAAAGCTGTCTTTCCAGAGGTACTCCAGAGTATATAAATAAATACAAATAATCTCCCACTCCTGCACACACATACTCTTTTTATATAAATAACATTCTATACACGCAGTTCAGCACTGTGCTTTTTCCACTTATATTCTGTTATATGGATATAATAGTAATTTATTTAATTAGAGTCCTTTAGATCACTATTTACCTTTTTTCCTATCTTTTGTTACTTCAGACAATTCTGCGATGAGAAACTTTGCATGTATGTTATTTTGCACATATCTGTAGGATAAAGGATTATATCTGTAGGATAAATCCCTAGAAGAGGAATTGCTGGGTCAATGGAGGTATAAATATATGTATTAAGAGATATATATTGTGAAATTGCCTCCATAATTGTGAGACCAATTTACACTCCCACTAGCAATGTATGAGAATGACCATTATCCCACTCCTATGCCAGCTCAGTATGCTATCAATTTTACTTCTTTGCGAATCTGATAAGTAAAAAATGGCATCTCAGTAGAGTTTTAATTTGCATTTTGCTGATTATGAATGAGGTTGAGCATCTTTTCATTTGTTTAAGAGCCATTTATATTTCCCATTAGAATTGTTCATATCATTTGCTTATTTTCCTACTGAATTATTGGTTGCCATCATATTGATCTGTAGGAACTGTTCATAAAGTAAAGAAATGAGTCCTTTGCCTGTAATAGGAGTTGCAAATATTTTTTCCAGTTCAACGTTTGTCTTTTGATAGTGCTTTTATTGGTTTTTTGCAACAAAGAAATTTTTTATTTTTATGTGGTCAAATTCATTAACCTTTTATGACTTCTGGGTTTTGTGTCATAATTAGAAAGGTATTTCTGACTCCAACATCACTTTAGATTATTTATATAGTTTCTTCTGGTGCTCTTATAGTTTCAATTTTTATATTAAGATTTTGATCCATTTGTTATTTATCCTAATGAAAGTTTTATTATCATATATCGAGAACCAACTTTATTTTTCCTCAGTGGCTACTTGTCCCAATACTTTTATTGAATAATCCCTATCTTTTCTCCAGTGATAGGAGATGCCACCTTTATTTTTATTTAAAAAAAATTTTTTTGGCTGTGTTTGGGTCTTCGTTGCTACGCTCTGGCTTTCTCTAGCTGCAGCGAGCAGGGTCTACTGTTCATTGCGGTGCACAGGCTTCTCACTGCGGTGGCTTCTCTTGTTGCGGAGCATGGGCTCTAGGCACGTGGGCTTCAGTAGTTGTGGCTCGTGGGCTCTAGAGTGCAGGTTCAGTAGTTGCGGCACATGGGCTTAGTTGCTCCACAGCATGTGGGATCTTCCCGGACCAGGGCTCGAACCCGTGTCCCCTGCATTGGCAGGCAGATTCTTAACCACTGGGCCGCCAGGGAAGTCCCACCTTTATGATTATTAATCCTTGCCAATTTGGTGGTAGAAAAAAGTAGCCCTTTTCTGCTTTCATTTTCATGTATTTGACTATCTGTATATGAATTGTTTCCCACGTATCATTCGTGTTTCTTCATTAGTGAATTTCTATTTGTTCCACTCACACTTCGTTATGTGCCCGATTATGCTCCTCAGCTTTCATTTACCTTTAGTACTGTTTGTGTCTGAAGCTGTGTCTGAAGCTGCTGTCTTCAAAGTGCTTTACCTATTTATTTCCTCACTTGATCTTCACACCTCTGCTGTAAGGTAGTTAAAAATGAAACAGATGAAGCGCAGAGAGATCCAGTAACTTACCCAATTTCATACAGTCTTTAGCAGCAGAGCCCCTATTATCCGGAAAAAAAACCGCAAAACTCTAAAGATGCTAGTTTCCATGTATACCTTTAACCGGTTCATTGTTCTGCAGGGAGTATCACACTCAAGGCCCAACTCTGAGGACATTTCACTGTGTTATGCCAATCGCTCTGCAGCCCTCTTCCACCTGGGTCAGTATGAGGTGAGTACCAGGATGCCTGGTGTGGTTGGAGAGGATCTGCAGGGGGGTTTCTTGGAGGACTAGACCTTCATCCCTGCTTCTACATTAGAAAGCTAAAATTGGAACTGGTTGAATTGGAAGCAAATTGATACCTCCTGAACTTGTTCTTTCTCCTGATTCACTTCACCTGTCTCAGGTGATTACATGGGGTAGTATGGGTTGGCAGGAAAGAGACATGCACATTCCCCAGGGCCATGGACTCTATCCAGTGGATCAGCAGTGCTCAGTGTCAAGATCAGCTATGAGATACGTTGCTAATAATACTTAAGGTTCCAAGTGTTTGCAAACTATTTACTTGTTCAGGGTGGGTTTTTTTAATAAGTCGATGAGTATTTTCAAGAATATCCCTGCAATAATAAGTCTCACCCTCAATATAAATTTTGAATGGGAAAGTAAAAGTTGCACTGAAATGCCTATTGGGTGGGGGGACTTCAGATGAGTGGCTTCCTCCTCATCCCCAAATTGAGGTCTAAGGACAAACTCTAAAATGCCACTTGGGCACATCCATTTTGGAATTCTACAAAAATTTAAAGTATACCCTAGAGTTAAGAACTATTTGAGTCACTGCAAGTTCACACTTAAGCCCTTTGGACTAAGAGAGAAGAGCAAGAATCTAAGTCCAGGCCCTAAGCAAGAAAGGCCTGGGCTACTATAGACAGCAGTGGGAAGACCTTGTGAAACATTTAGCCCTTTATAACTTCTCTATATTGTTACTTCTTACAATAATGATTCCCATGTATTGAGCACATATATGTTCCAGGCATCTTTTTAACACTTTAGATATATTACCTTATTTTCATTTTTATTTCTATCCTGTGAGGTATTATTATCCCTGTTTTTCAGATGAGAAAACTAAGACACTGAGAAATTAATTCATTTGCACAAGGTCATACAGCTAGCAAGAAGCCGAGTCCGTACAGGGATGCCCTCTTAATCATCATACTATGCTTCTATCTGTAAGACTTTTTTCCTTAGAATCAGAAATATTTAATGACCAGTTAAACATAATATCTTCAGCATCTGTTTCTAATCATTCAATTAAAAGATCACAGTAGAATATGATTTAAAGAAATAAGCACATGACTGTAGTTGCTCCATTTTTAATAACCCTTAACTTGTAGATTTTTGTTAAGACTTTCAA
This sequence comes from Physeter macrocephalus, assembly GCF_002837175.3. Taxonomy (NCBI): domain Eukaryota; kingdom Metazoa; phylum Chordata; class Mammalia; order Artiodactyla; family Physeteridae; genus Physeter; species Physeter macrocephalus. The sequence goes on along the minus strand of NC_041227.1, from coordinate 92,235,895 downwards.
GTGGACATTTAAGAGTAGGGACCAAGGGTCATTTGGGGATTTTCTTTCTGTTTGCAGACATGCCTTAAAGACATCGTCAGAGCACAGACGCATGGATATCCAGAAAGATTGCAACCCAAGTTGCTGTCGCGTAAGGCGGAGTGTCTGGTGACCCTGGGGAGACCACACGAGGCAAGCCAGACCATCAGTGATCTTGAAAGTAACTTTGCTGCCAAACCAACCCTGGCAGCTTCCCAACTGCAGATTCTTCAGAGAACCCTCTGTCGTCTGAAAGTAAAGGTACAAGAAAAGGAGAATCTCACAGAAACCTCCCCAGCAGCTCTAACCAAAGCCTTTGAGGATATGGACCTAAGGGAAGAGAATGAACGAATTTCCAGCACATCGTCATCTGTCAGCTTATGTATGGACCCTTTAAAAGGCCGCTATCTGGTTGCCACAAAAGATATTCTCCCAGGAGAGCTTCTGGTGAAAGAGGATGCTTTTGTGAGTGTCCTTAACCCAGGAGAAATGCCACCATGGCATCACGGCCTTGAGAGCAAGTGGGATACGAGAGCTACCAATGGGGACCTCTACTGTCACCGATGTTTGAAGCACACTTTGGCCCCAGTTCCCTGTGATGGATGTAGCTATGCCAAATATTGCAGCCAGGAGTGTTTGCAGCAGGCCTGGGATCTCTACCATAGTACAGAGTGTTCTCTAGGGGGGCTGCTTCTCACACTGGGTGTTTTTTGCCACATTGCCCTGAGGTCGACTCTTTTAGCTAGATTTGAGGAGGCTGGCAAAGTCATAAATAAGCTTTGTGGTGAGATTACTAACAGGGATATATGTTTACCTGAAAGTAAGAATCTGGCGCAAATACTCAGTTATGACCTGGGAGGGGAGAGTAAAAAAAAGGGCAAAACAGTTGAGACCCCGATTCCTGGGTGTGATATTAACGGGAAGTATGAAAATAATTATAATGCTGTCTTCAGCCTTTTACCCCATACTGGAAACCATAGCCCTGTGCACAAATTCCTCTGTGCTCTGAGTGTTTCTGCACTGTGCAGGCAGCTCGAAGCAGCCAGTTTACAGGCCTTCACAACAGATCTGAAATCGTCTAAGCTGAAAGCAGCAGCGGCTCCTGTGTTGTATCCAGAGTTGAATATTTGGGGAGTGGCCATGCTGAGACACATGTTACAGCTACAGTGTAATGCTCAGGCAATAACAACCATACAGCAAACAGGTAAGAGGGAAACTCTTTTTTCTGCCTTAAAATATTCTTCTTGATGTAGCTAATGTTTGCAGAGAAAGGACTGTAAAGGAGAACAGTAGCATTCAAACAGATCAGTGGCCTAGGGGAAAACGCAGCTGTCTTATGATTATGCCATTGAGAAGCTATGTGACCTCAAATTATTTTGATCCTACTCTGCCTCAGCTTTCTCATTTGTAAAATGGATAGTTTAATCGCACCTAACTTTACAGAGTTGTGAAGCTGATGTGTTTATTTGTAAAAATACTTAAAAACCCTATTACCAAAAAAAAAAAAAAAGGGGGGCGTACTTGCCTGGCAGTCCAGTGGTTGAGACTTCGCCTTCCAATGCAGGGGTGCAAGTTCAATCCCTGGTCGGGGAGCTAAGACCCCACGGGCCTCATGGCCAAGGAACCAAAACATAAAACAGAAGCAATATTGTAACAAATTCAATAAAGACTTAAAAAAAAATGGTCCACATCAAAAAAAAAAATCTTAAAAAAAACAAAAAACTACACTGTTTAAAAAAAAAAACCTATTACACTATTAATTTCTGATTGTGGAGGAAAACTGAAACAATGGATAAACAAGACTGCAGAAGGAGCAGGGTCTGTAGTTAAGGTATCAGAATCTTAACTCACTCCTTTGACTCAGCTACTCTCTTCTGTTTTCAATTGCCAGGTTTTCTCCCATTCTTCTGTTTTAAATTTCCGAGAGAGGAATCTGGCCCATCACAGCTTTTCACACAATGCTGCTGTGAGCTGTTGGCCAGTCTGTGTTTGGGCTGGCTTCTGGTCGGGGGGCCAGCAATCTGGGGGCTACCTCTAGACACAGACAAGCCTAGCCCTGCTTTCCTGAACCAGACCCTATAGAAGAGGCTGTTAAGGTAGATGGGGAGGTTGCACGTGCCCAGCATCATGAGTGCCATCTCTAATACGACTGTACTGACAATGGGTACTATTATTAGAAAAGAAATGGTGTTTCCAGTATTTCTGTTGTGTGATCTCCATTTTAGCAGATAATGTGTTTCAATTCAATCAGCTCATTATACTTTTCTCAATTTCCTAATTAACCCTGTGGAGGGGAGGAATTAGGTCATATCTACACCTAGGATTTATAGGCAGATTAATATTTAATGTGGCTTCACTAAACTATATACATGCTTAACTCTTCTGATCGTGTCATATTAGGTAATCTAGAATTCTGGCAACCTTTTGTTTATATATTTTTATCTTTAATTTTAATTCAGCTGCCAAGTTATATAGTGTATAGTATTTCACTAGAGGTATTTTGGGGCAGGACTCAATTCTGCATCCTGAAGTGCATGGAACATCCAAAAATAGCACTGGCCTCATCCCATGATACAACAAAATCACACTGCAAGCTAGTCTCCGTTTTCTTCTCTGCTTTTGCTGCCTTGAGCCATTGCTACCTTCTAAAATATGTATCTGTTGAGTGTTTTTCCAGAATTATGTTTCCCCTAGGGTACATTCACTGGCATTTTTAAAACTTTTGTTTTTCTGAATATAAAAAATATTATATGGAGCTTCCAGATAATACGGCAGAAAGCTGCCAACTCTTGATTCTGTTGTGTCTTGCCTCTAAAATACTTAGTAGAACATACAAAAAAGGTGTAAATGTCAGTAGCTCTAAAAACTGTGGAAACTGTTTTCTGGGTAAACAATAGCAGTGACCGCTAACAGGCTGAATCCCTGAGGCAGGATGGCAGAGCGATGGGGACAAATGAAAGTGTTTTCCATCCACCTTCCTTCACTGGCCTCCCTCTTAACAGTCAGAGAATCTTAGCCTAAAATTTGTTGCTCCCTGTGCATGAGATTTCATTACAGTCGATTTTTTATTTGCATAGCAGGTGTTGAGTAAAATTTTTCACAAGTTGTTAAAGAGTGAATTTTGGTAGGAAGAATGTGTATAGCCAGAAATACCTGTATTTCTGTATTTTCTGTGGCTATAGAGGACTAGAAAAATAGATACGTAGCATAATACTGGAGACCTGGAGTGATGGAAAAAGGATTGGAGACTCTGTCTTCATCTGTGAGGTTCTAATATTTTATGCATAATTTATTCTTATTTATATGATGTTTTAAATATATATATATACACACATAGAGAAAAATAACACTAGAAGTAAAAATACCAAAATCTTAATTAACAGTGATGAATTCTGAAAGTGGAAAAATGGGTGATTGCTACTTTTTTCTTTGAACTGTTCTATATTTTTAAAATTAAAAACAGATATTCACATGGTGGTAACTTTATTCTAGTAAATTTTAAATTGGTTGTAAACCTTTCCCTTCATTCTAGGGAAAACACAAAAAACATTTAAAAAAATAGTTCACAGAGCAAAAGATAGGGAGATGATAAAAATGAGTCTATATAATAGTAAATAAAAATGGGCTAAACTCTTAATCTTTCAGAATGGGTCAAGAAGATTAAAATCCAAGTATGTTCTGTTTACAAAAGTGACACTTAACACAAAGTGGGCAAGAAATGTCAGGAATCACAAGTAAATCAGGGTATTAATATTAATATGAAACAGTAGGGCTCAAGGTACGATATATAGTAAAACAAAGAAGGCATTTTATTTTTGTAAAGGAGACTCTTCTGCAATGTATCATCAACCTTAGCTCTCAGGAACATAGAGATTGTGTCTATAAAACAAAAGTGACTGAATATACAAGGAGAAACTGGCAAAAACTCCATAGTTAAAAGAAACTTTAATATACCACTCTGACTTTGATCAAATATATTAACAGTAAGGATCTGGAAACCAAGATAACATAATAAAATAGGGAATTCAGAGATATATCCACCAAAGTTTGTGTCCTATAGACCAGGGTTTGGCCAGCTTTTTCTGTAAAGTGCCACATAGTAAATATTTGGGGCTTTGCAGGCGGTATGGTCTCTTTTGCAACTACTCAACTGTCCTTGTAGCATGAAAGCAACCATAGAAAGTATGCATATGAATGAGCCTGGCTGGACTCCAATAAAAGTTTATTATTGACACTGAAAGTTGAATTTCCTAAAATTTTTCGTGTCATGAGAATTATTCTTTTCACCTTTTGTCAACTACTTAAACATGAAAAAGCAGGAATTCCCTGGTGATCCAGTGGTTAGGACTCCACGCTCTCACTGCCAAGGGCCCAGGTTCAGACCCTGATTGGGGAACTAAGATTCCACAAGCCTCATGGTGTGGCCAAAAAAAAAAAGTAAAAACCATTCTTAGACCACATATGTACAAAAAGAGGCATCAGGCAGGATTTGGCACACAGGCTACAGTTTACAGACTCCTGATAGAGACGGAGATTTGGCAAATCTAATTAAGAGATCTAGGGGGAAACGCCACAAAATTAGAAACGATGAAGGGGATATAGCCAATAATATAAATTCATTCTAAAATTTATAGCAAATATTTAATACAATTTTAGATTATTGAATTTGAAGATAGTAAATAAACAACTTTGTGGAAAAATACAAATTGCCTAAATTTTTCCAGAGGGAGGAAAGTACTTTAAAAATCTAGTAATTGTGGAAGAAATTGAAAAAGTTATCAAAATAGTTCCATAAAAACAAGCCAGACCCACTCTTTTTCATGTGAGTTCTTTAAAACTTTTAAGGAACATATTTAGCCACATTTTTTAAAGATAAAAGGAAAAAATATCAAGGAACAGATCGTTTTTATACAGTCTAAACTGTTCCAGGGCATGGAGGAACCGAGAGCCCTTTCCCACTCATTTTACAAAGCCCAGAGTAAAAACTATAGACCAGTCTCACATGTGAATATGGATGTAGAAACCCTGAAAAAAAAATCACTGCTATGTCACATCCAGCAGTTTATTAAAGGAAAAATCATACATGACCAAGTAGGATTTCTTCCAGAAATGCAAGGATATTTTAATTTGGAGGGATATAAAAGAAGGCTTGGATAAATGCAGAGACATGCCAGATTCTTAGAAGGAAACATGGAACACTGTAAAAATGGCAATTTCCCCACATTAACCTAATCAGTCTAATGCAGTTTCCAACAAAATCACAGTTGGATTTTTCTTAAAGTTTGACAATGATTCTAAAGTTCATCGTGAATAAATGGGTAAGAATAGCCTTTTTGTGGGACTTCCATGGTGGTACAGTGGGCAAGACTGCCCTCCCAGTGCAGGGGCCCCAGGTTCGATCCCTGGTCAGGGAACTAGATCCCACGTGCATGCCACAGCTAAGAGTTTGCATGCCACAACTAAGAAGCCCTCCTGCCACAACTAAGAGCCTGTGTGCCACAACTAAAGATCCCACATGCTGCAGCTAAGACCTGGTACAGCCAAAATCAGTAAGTAAGTAAATAAATAAACATTAAAAAAAAAAAGTAGCCTTTTTGTTTTAAAGAGTACTGAAGGGTCTTGGTACTATCAGATTTCATATCAGCATTGAGTTACAATAATTAAAAACAGTATGGCACTAATGTGATAGCTCCCCAAAAGTATTAGATTCTTTCTTCAAGCCATTACGAAGTTAAATATTTAAAAATTCAGGAAATTCCCTGGCAGTCCAGTGGTGGTTCTCTGAGCTTTCACTGCCAAGAGCCCAGGTTCAATCTCTGGTTGGGGAACTAAGAGCCCACAAGCCACGCAGCTCAGCCAAATAATAATAATTATTATTAATAATAAATTAAAATTAAACCATAAAATATCTAGAAAAAGATAAGTGAACTTTTACATAGCTTTAAGGTGGTAAGAGAAGCTTTCTAAAGTATGTAATACCAAATTTAGGTAATTAGAAGATAGCTAGATTTAACTTAAATACCAAATTTCAAAAACACTATAATCAGAAAAGAAGACAGAGAATGTGGGTGAAGGAGGTCGTTGAAGGAATGAAAACATTGGACTAGGAGGCAGCAGACCTGAGTTCCTGTTCCACTCAGTCTAACTACTTACTCTTAGCTCAGGGTACTGAACCTTTGTGTGGGTCAGTATTCTCATATGGATAATAAGAGGACTAGATGAACCTCCAGGCCTCTAGGGAAGACTCTTTGCAAAAATGACCGCAACAGTTCCTCCCATCCCTGTATGTTTGCCCCTTTGCAATTTGACATTGATTTTTCTCCCATCAAGGGGTAGAGTCTGTTTCTCCTGCTGAATCTTGCTTTGACCAATGGAATGCAGTACAAGTGATGTTATGTGACTTAATGAGTCTAAGCGACCTTGCAGCTGCCATTGTTACCTTCTTAAAATGATGGTGTGGACTGTGAACAAGCCTGGGCTAGCCTCCCTGTGGACAAAAGACCACGTGCCAGATGACTGCAGTCATACGGGTAATCCCAGGCAACAGTAGCAGAAAAAATGTTCAGCTGAGCCCAAGCAAAGTTGCTGGCACACAGCATCGTAAGCAAATGGAATAGTTGTTGTTTTAGCACTCCCCACCTCCAAACACCCATAAACAAAAATTAAAATGTGAGTGACAAAATGAGAGAACATTTCTAGCAACTATGCAGCTCATTTCTATTTTTTAATTTTTAAAAAGTTTTGGCTGTGTTGCGTCTTCGTTGCTGCCCACGGGCTTTCTCTAGTTGTGGCGAGCGGGGGCTACTCTTCGTTGCGGTGCGCGGGCTTCTCATTGCAGTGGCTTCTCTTCGCAGAACACAGGCTCTAGGTGTGCGGGCTTCAGTAGTTGTGGCTCGCCGGCTTAGTTGCTTCAGGGCATTTCGGATCTTCCCGGAGCAGGGATCGAGCCCGTGTCCTCTGCATTGGCAGGCGGATTCTTAACCACTGCGCCACCAGGGAAGTCCTTTTTTTAATTTTAATATACATTTTAGGTTAGGGTATAAAGAAATGGCCATGATATATTAAGTGAAAAAGAAATAACTTACAGGGCTTCCCTGGTGGCGCAGTGGTTACGAATCCACCTGGCAATGCAGGGGACACAGGTTCGAGCCCTGGTCCGGGAAGATCCCACATGCCGCGGAGCGGCTAAGCCTGTGCACCACAAATGCTGAGCCTGCGCTCTAGAGCCCGCGAGCCACAGCTACTGAGCCCGCATGCCGCAGCTACTGAAGCCCACGCACCTAGAGCCTGTGCTCCACAACAAGATAAGCCACCGCAATGAGAAGCCCCCACACCACGATGAAGAGTAGCCCCCGCTCGCCACAACCAGAGAAAGCCCACGCACAGCAACAAAGACCCAACACAGACAAAAATAAATAAATAAATATTTTTAAAATAAAATAAAAAATAATAATAATTTTTAAAAAGAAATAATTTACAAATCACCATGTGCACTATGTTGCCAATTATGTTAAAAATCCATATATAAGGCTAGAAAGAAGACTGTAAGAAAATGCACCAAAATCTTATAGTTGACTGAGAGGATTATAAATGACTGTTACTTTCTCTATAATTTTCAGTTTTTTAATTTTTTTCTCACTGCCATGTATTTCTTTTTTAATTTAATTAGTTTCTTTAAACTATAAAATAGTTCAAATGATGAGTATTTTTTTACATGAAAATTTTTTTTTTTTTTTTTTTTTTTTTTTCGGTACGCGGACCTCTCACTGTTGTGGCCTCTCCCGTTGCGGAGCACAGGCTCCGGACGCGCAGGCTCAGCGGCCATGGCTCACGGGCCCAGCCGCTCCGCGGCATGTGGGATCTTCCCAGACCGGGGCACGAACCCGTGTCCCCTGCATCGGCAAGCGGACTCTCAACCACTGCGCCACCAGGGAAGCCCTACATGAACATTTTTAAGGCACTTGATACATATTGCAAAATTTCCCTCCAGGAAAGTTGTACTAGTTACACGCCCACCAGCAATGTTCACTTTCATTTTTTAATTCAGTCTAATTTTGTCTCAGTCTGCTAATATTTCTAATCTTGTTTCATCCCTTTTTATTATTTCTTTGGGGTTCCAGCACCTCCCAGTTTAGTGTTCTCATTGAATTTCATTAGCAGCTGTTTCATTAGCAGCACAGAATAAGGATTAAAGTGTTAACTTGGACTGGTGGAGAGGATGTTCCTTCATCACTGATAAAACCTGAGCGGTAGTTCTCAAAAAAAAAATAAATAAAAATAAAAAATAAAGTGTTAACTTGGATAGACTTTGACAAAAACCTATAGAAATGTATGTTATTATCTTTGTATAAATCCTATTTAATCAAAGTTCCTCAGAAATCTGTCTTTGGTACTTATTTTAAGGGATAGAACTGGCCATTGATGGTATTCCAGACCTTGGTGTGTGTGTGTATCTCTCTCAGTGGGAATGGCATATTCGTGATGTATCTAGATTCACGTCGTAACGAGGCTTAATGAGGTTCTATGGAGGTTCAGATAAGTTCACTGCCGTTTCCTTTCACTCTTCAGCAACCGAGGAATCTATCTTCACTGTGGGTCCTTGATTACTTGTTTTACACAAAAATTTCTTGTTTTGTAAAAATATCTACCAGAATAGGTATATTCTGAAAGTATTTTGAATGAATCTTTTTTTCTTTGCTAAATGTACTCAGGATATTAGCGAGGTACACTTTGCGTAAATTATTCAGGCCCTCCTTTTTTGTTTCTTGTTTGTGTTGTGCACAAAATGTCACGTATTAAATTTGGTAGTTAAGGTACATACGCATTCTCACTTTCTACGATCTCTGCTAACAGATGACTAATGCAAAATATTGAATAATTTTTAAAATCAATACTTAATTTTGTAGAGATAATTAGAGAGAAATTCAACTCTGACGTAAATACTCACCCCACTCTGTTCCTGGGCCTGCTTCTGTTAGAAGATAATCCATAAATAATTCACGAAGCTGACCTTACTCATGTGTATTGTGATAATTTTCTCTGGGAAGATTTTAGCAGCTGTTCTAATATAGATCGCCACTTATCAGTAGTTGGGAATGCAAGTCAGCTTTTAATTATGCAGAGGCTGATTATTCACACGACAAACTGTTTGTGCCCTGTGCTGCTCCTTCCTGCTGCCTCCTTACCTTTTCGCATTTCTACTGCTCATTAGTACACGTACCAGAAGGTAGGCATTGGACAAGGGCCGGGGGGAGGGGACACTGAAATCAGTTAAGCTTTCAGGAGAAGCTCTAATGAAAGATTTCAGTACAATTTGTAGAATTGTTGACTAAAATTGAGTCATTTGGATTCCCTGGGA
>NC_041227.1:92178053-92226019 GCF_002837175.3 Physeter macrocephalus | reverse complement strand
CATGTTTTTCTCTCCCATAAAACTAATCATCATAAGGTATAGAAAATGGTATCTTATTTCTTCAGTATTATCACAATGAACATCACACTTAATAAGAAAAGTAATTAAGAGGAGGAGCCTTAGCTTTGGTTTTGTTCAAGAGCTCAGCTCCCTAACCATCACATCTGTTTTACAGCATAATATACAGTCTGGTATAGTACTGGTTTTCTAACCATGTCTTAACAGCAGAATCCTTTCAATAAATAAAATTAACACATAATACTGACAAAAGCAGATCAGCTCCGGTTAAAATGAGAGAGAGTCCTGAAGTGCCAGCCTTACATCTGCCCCCAACTGTCATCCCCTGGGCACCAACACGGAATCCCTCCTCTATCTAGAATTAGTTTGAGAACGTGTGGAATAGTAAGTGGAGCACTATCAGAAGACCCCCACTCTGACACTAACAAGGTTACATAATTAATTTGACCCCTTCCCTTCATTTGTTCTCCAAAAAGCCCTCTAGTTATTACTCCCTAGACAGGAAAGACCCAGGCTCAAAGGAAATGTCTTGAACCCAGGGAGGTCATTTTTCAAAACCTGAGTTCCTGGGCAACGCTCAGACCAAGAGTGCACAATTTACTACAGCTACATTATTTTCCCTTTTTCTTTTTTCTTTTTTTTTTTTTTTGCGGTACGCGGGCCTCTCACTGTTGCGGCCTCTCCCGTTGCGGAGCACAGGCTCTGGACACGCAGGCTCAGCGGCCATGGCTCACGGGCCCAGCCGCTCCACGGCATGTGGGATCTTCCCGGACCGGGGCACGAACCCGTGTCCCCTGCATAGGCAGGTGGACTCTCAACCACTGCGCCACCAGTGAAGCCCCCTTTTTCTTTTAACAAGTGTCAAACTTCTGAAAGCAAAGCAAAGCAAACCTAAAATAATGCCTTGAGCAATTAGAGGAGAAGCTCGGACAAAGAGGCATTATAAGTGGCTTGTTAAAATTCTGTAAAGAACCGTCCTTACAATATGTTTCCTTATATTTGTCATCAGTCAAAAATGAATGTACAAAATTCTATCAACACTAGGACTCGTTTTTTTGCTGTTAAAATAAATCCAGACAAGAGCAATGGGCTTAGTGTGGGCACCTGAATCAGAAGTGAATTACAATTTTTCAGCATTCAGCACCAACAGAAACGAGTCAGTAGGCCTGAGATAAGTGAAAACAGAAGTTGCCATAGTAACTTGCACATTTACCCTAAAAAGGCGGGAGTGGGGGTGGGATGGGGAAGTAGGTCAATATTTCTGCTTAACTAGCTCTAGTCCTTGGCTTCCTCTCCTCACCTAAAGCAGCATATCCTCCTCCCTCTCCACCACTGACAGGAGCAAGAGGAGGAAATGAGGTGACCATTTCCAAAAGCAAGGAGTGGGAGAGGTCCAGGTAGAGGGAAGGTGAACCAAGAGGACAGTCCACTAAAAACTTCCCGAGTGCCTTGGGACTACCTCTGGGAAAGCAGATGCTGATCAAGCGCACCAGTGCTAAGAAACTGTTGCTGGGTTACCACAAGTCAGAAATTGCCATTTTCCCTGTAGCAGTTTAAGTGTACCTAATGGAATGCTTGGGAATGCATTATTAACAACTTTGGGTTGGGGGCAGCAGTGGGGAGGGATGAGTACCCTGGCATGGGAGAAGCCTGAAGCCCTTAGCAAGAGGCACCCTTTGATGGCTGAAACTATGAACAGAGCTCAAGGACGGCCTAAAAGACAGGGAGGGAGGGAGCAAGTAAAGTAAGCTGATTTTGCTACACAGAAGCATAGTGCTCTTTGATACTCTGATCTGAAATAGCTACTAATCCAAGGGGGCAAGGGTGACGCTGGTCCCTGAGATGGCCTGAAGAGTGCCAGAGCTCATTATCAGCTCTTCTGCCTGCGGTACCAACAAGTGCAGAAAGCAGGTAAAACAGGATGCATTTGGAAACAGGTGCAGTTCCATTTTCCTGCAGCTGTTAGTGTCTGCACAGGGATAGCTAGGACATTACTAATTATTTTAACCATTTGGTGGTAAAGCCCTAGTGTTCTAGAAGACAACAGAAAGGATAATCCCTCAGGGAGGTCAAAAAAGCAGAACCATCTTTTTTAACCAGTGAGAATTTCAAACACAAACCTCTAGATACCCTACTGCATGGCACAGAGGCAAGTCTAGGCTTCCATCAGGCAGGCCAATCAGACTTGACTGGGAAACTTATTTCAATCCAGCAGCACACCTAGCTGCAGAGCACAGGAAGGAAAGGCTCAGTTTCAAATCTGAGCTCATGTATTCAGAAACATCTGCAAATCATCCCCTTGTACTTCTGCACATGTCTCTACTCCTCTGCCCTATGGGAGAAGGAAAGAGCCTCATAGACACAGCAACATTTAAGAGAGGCTCTGGAGACCAAGCGTGGCCAAGACCTTGGGAGAGGAGCACCCAGAACAAGCCTGTGGTGTGGACAGGGGATTAGAGACGGCAAGGACCAGGTACTAGGCCTCCGTAAACACTGTGGGAAGAAGCAGCCCACGCTGAGCAACGTGTGCATGAACGTTAAGGCGGACAGCTCCAGGCAACAGTAAGTCAATCATTCTTCCAAGGGAAATGTGAGAACAAACAGATGCTATTCTATTACTACCTCTTAGCACGGCCCAGAAAAATTATTCGGTCTAACCAGTTCAGAAACATTTTTCTTTTGCATATAGCAACACAGAGAACAAAGAGAATTTTGTGGAACAAATCATGTTTTAAAACGTTTTATTACGGAAGAATGTTCAAGCTCAAGTACATGCAAAGTAGACAAAATAAGGTAATGAACTATCACCCAGCTTCAAAACTGATCAGTATTCCAGTGCTAATCTTAAAGCCGAGACAGAACCCTTCATTGGAATGATCTCTAAGTTTTACACATCAAAAGCCTGCAACCCCAAATGGTAATTTCTACATCCACCAGGAACCCCAGGAGATAGCTACTCTAGGAAAACAGTAGTGTTAACAGAAAATAAACAGACTTCAATTTCAGTGCTTGAGGAATATCTAACAGAATAATCATACCCACAAAGTTTTTGTACCTGACTTCAGGAAAACAGGACAGTACAGATTTAGTTCATTTATGACCTACTAAAACCCACCATGTGCTGGAATTCAGAGAAGCTAAAGGAAGGTCTCTACTTACTGGTACTGTTACATCATCATAAAAACTCCAAGCCAAAGCCCACCTCATTGTCCGACCTTGGCAGAATTCAGTGTAGGTGACTTTAGGAACCTGAAACCAGCAAACACAGCATCTCATCATTCTAGTAATTCTACTATGGTTCTGGCTCCTGCCTCATGTTAAATTATATGTTGGGAGTTCTTTTTATCAGTTAACAGACACTACCATCCAAAAACAGTTATGCACAACTGCCTAATAATCAATGAATAAATTACCTCTCGACACAGTTGTGGGCTTTCTTCCTGCCATAAAACACAAGAGAGAATTTATAGTTCTGGCCTGAAGGTCCAATATATGAAACACTCAAAACACAGCCCTTCAGAGAACCACTGGTAAAATGATTCAAATGTTCTTTTGTTTAGGAAAGAGAGCCTCTAAGGCCTAGCTAGACACAGCTATGTAGTCTCCCTTTTGTCTACCAGATTTTAGGAAAGAAAACAGAACTACTTTCTGGCTGTTACAATTTTAACAAAGAAAAGGTGTTGTGGGGAAAATAGGATGAGTAGAATGTCAGAGAGAAAACTGAAATCAGAAACTTGGTTCTCCCGCTGAACTCACATCTGACCCCCTTCTCTGAAAGGTCACCCTGCTCCTGCCTATTCATGCCCAAACACCACCATAAACTGGGAGGGGAGTTGGGGAAGTATGTATTTGTCACCTGCTTTTCAAAACAAAAGCAAGGGGCTGAACTTGTGTGGGTCACACCATAGTGGGGTGATGATTGCACACCGGACTGAAGATCGTTCTGGTTTCAGCTGTTCGTTGATAACTAGACGTGTGAACTAGACGTGTGACCTGGAACAAGCACCTTAGCTTCAGTTTCTGCAGTTATAATGGAGTCAGATGTGGCGTCAGTGGTAGGCAGACACCACGTTTTTTGTTGTCTGGTTTCTCTCTGACATTCTACTCATCCTGTTTTCCCCATCTTTTCTTATTGGTCAAAGAAGGCCTTATTTTATTTTTTTTTTAGAAGGCCTTATTTTAATAATTTATAAAAAGTTCCCTTTAGCCCCAAAATTACAACATTAAAAAATAAACAAGCAAAAATAAAACAAACAAAAAACACATTTAGAGCTTTTAGGTATAAAGGAAAGTTCTATCTATACTCCAAATACCATCAAAAGTGGATACACCAGAATAGTAATGACAAAGCCTTACCCCTTGTATTCGAAGTTCTTCCTTCAGAGGAGCCAGGCTGCATTTCTTTCCCAGCATACAGCTATACCACCTTGGGGGGGATGGGCGGGAATCAGGCAAGTCAAACACTGTTTATGTGGTTACACATTTTTACAGTTAAGCATTACTCAAGTGAAAAAGATAAGAGTAGCAAACAAATATTGAGTTAAGTTACAAGTGACAATAACAAGAATTGTATCAATAGCCCAAAGCAACTTAAACAAAAAGCCACTTAACCTCTCCAATGATTTTAGGGCTGTATGTATGTAGAAAGAGAGTAAGAGAGAGAGGTCTCACCTGTAATGCTCAGAATGAAGGTCACTTAGCTTTGGGACAGAAATTAGTTAATAAACAACAGTAAAAAAATGCATATACACCCCCCCACACACCATATTAAGAGAAATTGTAAAATCTAGCATGAACCTGTATTTTAAGATGCACTCACTTGCAAATAACTTAAGAATATATATTGCATTAAAGTTTCAACAGAACATGAAATCAATTTCTTCTATAGCAAATACAAATTCAGAAGAGGGAGTATGAAGATGGAGTGAACGGGTTAAAAGGTAAAAGGACAGACTTTATTTCTTCTGATTATTCTAAAAAGTTTGCAAAGTATAAAATTTATACAGGACTTCTGCTTCAGCATATGAAGGATTAACTAGTAAGGAAATTGCCCTTCCACCATAAACTAGGAAACTGGACAAAATATATGAAACAATTTTTCAGACACTGGACAACTGCAGTGAAGACCTATGATCTCAGAGAGAAAAACAAGGTGAGCCCTATAACTGCCAGAGCTTACTGCCTGAAGGAAATTCCCAAGTTGCAAAGCAGGGAAACTAAAACAGAACCCAATAATCTTGCTGAATTGATGAGACAGAGACTGGAGTTCAGAGAGGCTGAGGCAGTAAGAATTTGAAGAGCAAAATATAAGAGGAAGGAGCTGCAGACGGAGAGAATTCTGGGCATCTGCAGAGGAGGTCGCTGGGATATTCTGCAGAATGATCTAGATGTGTGGGGTGGAGGCTAGGGAAAGAACTCTCAGAAAGCAGTAAGCTGAACAATTCCTGGATTCCAGACAGCTGGGACTAGTTTGTGGACCTACTAGCCAGAGCAGAAAGACCCTGTTAATAAAAGGGGCATCTAGTAGAGTCCTGGAAAGGACACTGCTTTGTAATGGGGCTACAGCTTGTTCTATATCTACCCTAATAAAGCTTAAAAGCAAGATTTGAAAGGATCCAACTCATCACAAGTAACTGAAGTAAGCATCAAAACAAAGTTCAACACCCTTTAAAGGAATACAATGAAACGCAGCACCCCCAAACATAAGATATGCAACGTCCAGCATCCAGTCAAAAACTACCAGACACTGAAAGAAGCAGGAGGGCTTCCCTGGTGGCACAGTGGTTAAGAATCCTCCTGCCAATGCAGGGGACACGGACTCGAGTCCTGGTCTGGGAAGATCCCACGTGCCGCAGAGCAACTAAGCCTGTGTGCCACAGCTACTGAAGCCCGTGCGCCTAGAGCCCATGCTCCACAACAAGAGAAGCCACCACGATGAGAAGCCCATGCTCCGCAATGAACAGAAGCTCCCGCTCGCCACAACTAGAGAAAGCCTGCGCGTAGCAACAAGGACCCAATGCAGCCAAAAATAATAAATAAATAAAATAAAATATAAAAATAAAAAAAGCAGGAAAATGACTCACAACCAGGATTTAAAAATCAATCATTAGAAACAGACCAAGAAATAAGAGAGATGGAATTAGGAGATGAGGACATCAAAACAGCTATTAGAAATACGCTCCATAACAAAACATGGACATGATGAAGAGCAAGAGGGAAGATATAAAAACTAACCAAATGGAACTTCTAGACATGAAAATTATAATATCTAAAATAAAAAATTCACAGATGGGATTAACAGCATATTAGACTCTGCAAAAGAAAAGATGTGTGAACTTGAAGACACAGCAAGACAACTACCTGAAATAAAGCACACAGGGGGAAAAAAAAAAAGAAAAAGAAAAAGACCAAAAAAATAAAACGCAGCACCAGTGACCAATGGGACAATATCAAGCAGTACACATAACTGGGGTTTCAGAAAAGGGGCAAAAGGGGGACAAAAATATTTGAAAAAAAGGTCAAAATTTTTCCAAAACTGATAAAAACTATAAACACATATACAAGAAGTTCAATGAACTCCACACAGAAGAAACATAAAGAAAACCATACTATATATTTAAAACAGATAGCCAACAAGGACCTACTGTATAGCACAAGGGAACTCTGCTCAATACTCTGCAATAACCTAAATGGGAAAAGAATTTGAAAAAGAATAGATATACCTATATGTATAACTGAATCACGTTGCTGTACACCTGAAACTAACACAACATTGTTAATCAACTCTACTCCAATATAAAATAAAAATTAAAACAAAAAACATACTAAGGCACCTTATAATCAAATTACAGAAAATTAGAGATAAAAAGAAAATCATAAAAGCAGGGAGAGGGTAGAGACACTTTTTGTTCAAAAGAATAAAGATAAATATTTAATATCAGACTTCTCATCAGAAATAATGTAAGCCAGGGCTTCTCTGGTGGCACAGTGGTTAAGAGTCTGCCTGCCAATGCAGGGGGCCTGGATTCAATCCCTGTTCAGGGAACTAGATCCCACATGCATGCTGCAACTAAGGAGCCCAAGTGCCGCAACTAAGGAGCCGGTGAGTCGCAACTAAGGAGCCAGCCTGCCTCAACTAAGACCCAGCTCAACCAAATAAATAAATAATTTTTTTAAAATGTTGACTTTTTTTTTTAAAAAGGAAAACAACCAGAATACAATACCCAGGAACTGTGGGACAACTACAAAAGGTATAAAATATGTGTCATGGAAATCTAGAAGGAAAAGAAAGAGAAAAGAATAATCTGAAACAATGACTGAGAATTTCCCCCAAATTAATGTCAGACACAAACCACAGATCCAGGAAGCTAAGAGAACACTGAGCAGAAAAAATGCCCAGAAAACCACACCTAGGTGTGTGATTTTTAAAACACAGAAAATCAAAAAGATAAAGAAAAAATCCTCAAAGAAGCTAGAAAAAGATACACCTTACCTATTGATAAGAATTACATCCAACTTGTCTTAAGAAACCAAGTAAGCAAGAAGAGAGTGGAGTGAAATACTTATTTCAGACAGAGCTGACTTCAAACCAAGGCAAGTTATCAGGAATAATTACACAATGCTAAAGATGACAATCTTTCAAGAAGACTTAACAATCCTTAATGTGTTTGTACCTAACAACAGAGCATCAAACTACATGAGGCAAAAACTGATAGAGCTGCAAGGAGTAATGGATGAATCCTCTACTAGAGATGGAAACTTCAACAACCCTCTATCAGAATGGACAGATCCAGCTGGCAGAAAATCAGTAAAGACATAGTTGAACTCACAGCACCATCAATCAACTGGCTCTGACATCTATTAACTATTCATCCAACAACAGCAGAATACACATTCTTCTCAAGCTCACATGGAATATTCACCAAGACAGACCATGCTCTGGGCTGTAAAATACATCTTAACAAATTTTAAAGAATAAAAATCATACAACATCTGCTCTTACACCACAGGGAATTAAACTTGAAATCAGTAACAGAAAGAGAGCTGGAAAATCCCCAAATACTTGGAGATTAAACAATACAATTCTAAATAACACATGGGTCAAAGAAGAAATCTCAAGAGAAATTAAGCAATACTTTTTAAAAAAATAAATTTATTTATTTATTTTTGGCTGCATTGGGTCTTTGTTGCTGCGTGTGGGCATTTGGCTAGTTGCGGCAAGTGGGGGCTACTCTTTGTTGCGGTTCGCGGGCTTCTCATTTTGGTGGCTTCTCTTGTTGCAGAGCACGGGCTCTAGGCATGCGGGCTTCAGTAGCTGTGGCACACGAGCTCAGCAGTTGTGGCTCGTGGGCTTTACAGCACAGGCTCAGTAGTTGTGGCGTGTGGGTTTAGTTGCTCCATGGCATGTGGGATCTTCCCAGGCCAGGGCTTGAACCCGTGTCCCCTGCATTGGCAGGCGGATTCTTTTTTTTTTTTAACATCTTTATTGGAGTATAATTGCTTTACAATGGTGTGTTAGTTTCTGCTTTATAACAAAGTGAATCAGTTATACATATACATATGTTCCCATCTCTTCCCTCTTGCGTCTCCCTCCCTCCCATCCTCCCTATCCCACCCCTCTAGGTGGTCACAAAGCACCGAGCTGATCTCCCTGTGCTATGCGGCTGCTTCCCACTAGCTAACTGTTTTACTTTTGGTAGTGTATCTATGTCCATGCCACTCTCTCACTTTGTCACAGCTTACCCTTCCCCCTCCCCATATCCTCAAATCCATTCTCTAGTAGGCGTCTTTATTCCCGTCTTGCCCCTAGGTTCTTCATGACCTTTTTTATTTTCCTTAGATTCCATATATATGTGTTAGCATACAATATTTCTTTTTCTCTTTCTGACTTACTTCACTCTGTATGACAGACTCTAGGTCCATCCACCTCACTACAAATAACTCAATTTCGTTTCTTTTTATGGCTGAGTAATATTCCATTGTATATATGTGCCACATCTTCTTTATCCATTCATCCGATGATGGACACTTAGGTTGCTTCCATGTCCTGGCTATCGTAATTCCCTTTTCTCCACACCCTCTCCAGCATTTATTGTTTCTAGATTTTTTGATGATGGCCATTCTGACCGGTGTGAGATGATATCTCATTGTAGTTTTGATTTGCATTTCTCTAATGATTAATGATGTTGAGCATTCTTTCATGTGTTTGTTGGCAACCTGTATATCTTCTTTGGAGAAATGTCTATTTGGGTCTTCTGGCAAGCGGATTCTTAACCACTGTGCCACCAGGGAAGTCCTAAGCAATATTTTTAACTAAATGAAAATGAAAATACAACTTGTTAAAATGTGTGTAGTGAAAGCAGTGCTTAAAGGGAAATTTATAGCATTGAATGAATACATTAGAAAAGAAAGATCTAAAATCTACCATCTAAGCTTCCACCTCAGGAAGCTAAAAGAGCAAATTAAATCCAAAACAAACAGAAGAAAAGAAATAATAAAAATTGAAATCAGGAAATCAACAGAGAAAAATCAATGAAGTCAAAAGTTGGTTCTTTAAAAAGATCAATAAATTCAATAAGCCTCTAGCCAGGCTAAGAAAAAAAAAAGAAAGGACACAAATTCCTAATAACAGAAATGAAATGGAGCAAAGACAGTCTTTTCAACAAATGGTGCTGGCCTAGACATCCACATTATAAAAAAACAAACACTATAAAACTCCTAGAAGATAATATAGGAGAAAATCTAGATGACCTTGGATTTGGTAATGACCTTGTAGATGCCAACACCAAAGGCAGGATCCATGAAAGAAAGAATTGATAATCTGGACTTCATTAAGCTCTGTGAAAGATACTGTCAAGAGAATGAAAAGACAAGTCACTGATAGGGAGAAAATACTTACAGAACACCTATCTGACAAAGGACTGTTATCTGAAATATACAAAGAACTCTTATAACTCAACAATATGAAAACAAACCTGGTTTTAAAATGGGTATCTAATAAGATACCCATCAAGAAAGATATACAGATGGTAAACAGGCATATAAAAAGATGCTCCAAATCACATGTCACCAAGGAAATGGAAATTAAAATGAGATACCACTACACACCTATGGCCAAAATCCAGAGCACTACAATACCAAATGCTGGTAAAGATGATGAGCAACATTCAGTGAAGCTCTCATTCACTGTTAGTGGAAAGGCAAAAAAGGTCTAGCTGCTTTGGAAGACAGTTTGGCAGTCTTCCAAACATACTCTTACCATGTGATCCAGCAATCGTGCTCATTGGTATTTACCCAAAGGAGTTGAAAACTTATGTCCACACAAAAATACACACACAGATGTCTATAGCAGCTTTATTCATAACTGTCAAAACTTGGAAACAACCAAGATGCCCTTCAGTAGGTGAATGGATAAACTGTGGTACATTCAGACAATGTAATATTATTCAGCATTAAAAAGAAATGAGCTGTTAAGCCATGAAAAGACATGGAGGAAACTTAAATATATACGACTAAGTGAAAGAAACCAATCTGAAAAGGCTACATAGTGTATGATTCTAACTATATGGCATTCTGGAAAAGGCAAAATTATAGAGATGATAAAAAGATCAGTGGGGGGGAAGGGGGTGAATACATAGAACATAGAGGATTTTTAAGGCAGTGGAAATATTATGTATGATATTATAATGGTGGATACATGTAAATACACATGTGTCCAAACTCACAGAACATACAACAGCAAGGATGAGCCTTAATGTAAATGATGGACTCTGCGTGATAATGAAGCGTCCATGTAGGCTCATCAATTTTAACAAACGTCCCACTCTGGTGAGGAATACTGAGAAAGGGAGAGGTTATGCATGTGTAGGGCAGGAGTATATGGGAAATCTCTGTAATTTCCCCTCAATTTTGCTGTACCTTAAACTAGTCTAAGAAATAAAGTCTATGTACACCTGAAACTAACACAACATTGTAAATCAACTAGAATCCAATAAAATTTAAAAAAAAATCTATTACAAAAGAAAGAGAGATATGGGAATGACCAACAAGCACATGTAAAGATGCCCCCCATCACTGGTCACTGGTGAAATGCAACTTAAAACCAGAATGAGATATCACTATATAACCATTAGAATGGATAAACTTTAAAAGAATGACAATATCAAATGGTGTCAGCTGGAACTCTCATACATTGCTGGTGAGAATGTAAAATAGTACATACAGCCACTTGAAAACAGCCTGGCAACTTGACTCAGGAATCCTATTCCTAGGTATTTACTCAAGACAGAGGAAAACTTAAGTCCACACAAAGACTTGTATGCAAATGTTCACAGCGGTGTTATCCATACTAGCCAAAATCTGGAAATGATCCAAATGTCCATCAACTGCTGAGTGGATTAACAAATTGGGTATATTCACATAATGGCATACTACTTAGTAATAAAAAGGGACACTATTCATACAGTGCATGGACATGCTACGTGAAAGCCTGTTTTGTGTTCTTTTATGAGATGGCCAGTCAGGCGCAGCCACGAGGAGACAGAGGACAGGCTCAGGAAAAAACAAAGTTTATTATACTTACAACTCCTAAAGACAGGCAGGACTCACCATGCAGGGTCACATGGGGAAGACACTAGGGTGGTCAAGAAGCAGATGACAGGAGTGAGGGGAGTGCTTAGGCCACGGCCTTTATTGGGGTTTCCTCAGGACGGGCAAGGCAGGGCAACGGAAGAACTTTAGGATCAGCTAGTGTGAATAACCTCTGTGGGCTCTGGGCTATGGAGTGGTCCTCAGTTGCCTGGCACCCAGTCCTGGGAGGACTCAGGCAGAGGAAGATGGCCTCCTGGGCTGAAAGGGCAGAGAGAGGAGGGAGGGCTCTGGGCTTGCAGATCCAAGGCCTGCTCAGGCTGGTCCTTTGCCATGTCTAAGAATTGAAGAGCCCAGGGAGGGGCAGTCTCCCCCAGCCAGACAGGTTAAAACATCATAATACACAGAAAAGTTAAAATATTTATAATACAAAGCCAGACACAAAAAACTACATTCTGTATGATACCATTTATTTAAAAGTCTAGAACAGGCAAAACTACTGTGACACAACAACTGAAGCCCATGTGCCTAGAGCCCGTGCTCCGCAACGAAGAGTAGCCCCCGCTCGCCACAACTAGAGAAAAGCCCGTATGCAGCAACGAAGACCCAACACAGCCAAAAAATAAATAAAACAAAACAAAAAACAAACAAACAAACAAACAAAAAACTACTGTGACAGAAAAATCAGTGATGACTAGAGGCTGGGAAGGGTGGGAAGAGACTGCAAACGGCCACTAGGGAACTTTTTTACAGTGATGGAAATGTTCTATATCTTGATCGTGGTGGTGGTAATGTACACATTTGTCAAAATGCATCAAATCATACACTTAAATTGGAGAATGTAACTGTATGCAAGTAATATACCTCAATAGAACTGATTTAAATATATAAATTTCTAAATAATGATGTACCTTATATCTTCAAATATACATAAAGAATAGTTAACAATATAGTAATGTTTTGCATATTTCTTGCTTTATAACATAGCTTAGTTATACTAGCAATACATAATCTGTATCCTGCTTCTTTCACCAAGCATCATAATTACCCCTGTCATTTGAAATTCATCTAACTGCACATTAGATTTAAAGAGAAATTTCAGATTAAGGGGATATACATTCAATATGTATTTGTCTGTATGCAAAATAGCTACTATGGGGCTTTCCTGGTGGCGCAGTGGTTGAGAGTCCGCCTGCCGATGCAGGGGACACGGGTTCATGCCCCGGTCCGGGAGGATCCCACGTGCCGCGGAGCGGCTAGGTCTGTGAGCCATGGCCGCTGAGCCTGAGCATCCGGAGCCTATGCTCCGCAACAGGAGAGACCACAACAGTGAGAGGCCCGCGTACCGCACAAAAAAAAAAAAAGCTACTATGAAGGTGAAGTTTAAAGTAACAAAAACTCTAAGTGAATTTAATAGCCTCTAACATCACATGCTAAGTTAAAACTACAAAAAATTTCCACTTCTATAAGTTGGAAACTGTTGAAGACTGGCAATTTTATACGGTTCAACCTAATACATTAAATAATACAGATGAAAATCTTATTAATTGTAAAAGTATGACAAATACTATTGTACTGCTTTAGAAGTAGTGTGCATTAACCAATATTTTGTTTTTATTGTCTGTGGGTTCAACAATGGATGACAATCCTTATTTTTGTTTAATCAATCCTTTTTCTGATTTGAAAACACATAAATAATTGTCCTACCTAAATTACTTTAAACAAACCTGGGTAAATTTACTCAGAGCATAATCTATTTCATTTGGCGGCTTTACAAGGTTTGGAAGAAAAAGAATATGCTCCCTTTAAGAAGGCAGTGGAGAAATCATTAACCAGGAATTAAAAGCCTTTGATATGTTAGGAACAAGATGAAGGAAAAGAAATTAAGAGCAATTAGTGCTCACAAAGTAACAGTATAAAATAGGTTAATTAACACCTTTCTTTTAAAATTAGCATTACTGAACAGATTTTTTTTAAAATTTTTTTTCATTGAAATATAGTTGATTTACAATGTGTTAATTTCTGCTATACAGCAAAGTGACTCAGTTACACACATACAGACATTCTTTTTTATATTCTTTTCCATTATGGTTTATCCCAGGATACTGAATATAGTTCCCTGTGCTATACAGTAGGACCTTGCTGTTTCTCCATTCTATATGTAATAGTTTGCACCTACTAACTTCAAACTCCCACTTCATCCCTCCACCATCCCCTCTCCCCCTTGGCAACCACAAGTCTGCTCTCTATGTCAGTGAGTCTGTTTCTGTTTCGTAGATAGGTTCATTTGTGCCATATTTTAGATTCCACATATTAAGTGATATCATATGGTATTGTCTTTCTCTCTCTGACTTCTTCACTTAGTAAGATAATCTGTAGTTGCATCCATGTCCTGAACAGATTAGATCAGAGTCACCAGAAGCCAAGAAAAGGCCCAGAACAGAGACAAAAAAAAGATGCTACAAATTTCCTCAGGAAATGAAGGGAAGCAAATATTTAAATAACTCAGGCTTGTAATATGTCATTGGTACTTAACATGGGCTTGGCAGAGTTCATTTCTTTTAACCATTACTGTAAGCCAAATAGTATATCGTGAATCTTTTCTGGTTTTTTTCTTTTTTTTTCTTTTTGGCCACACGGCTTGCAGGATCGTAGTTCCCCAACCAGGGATTGAACCCACACCCTTGACAGCGAAAGCGCAGAGTCCTAACCACTGGATCACCGAATTCCCTATCTTTTAAGATTGAATCTCATCAATATATCAACTGTTTTCTGCAAGTTATATTTCTTATAGAAAAAGCAGAAGTAATTGGGTGTATTAAAAATTGTTTTAGCTTCACTTTTTAAAAAAATGCCTCCCTCGTGGTCCAGTGGTAAAGAATCCGCCTTACAATGCAGGGGACACAGGTTCAATCCCTGGTCAGGGAACTAAGATCCCACATGCCGCGGGGCAATTAAGCCCGTGCGCCACAACTACTGAGCTCGCGCGCCTCAACTAGAGCCCATGTGCCGCAAACTACAGAGCCCACTCGCCCTGGAGCCCGTGCGCCACAACTAGAGAAAAGCCCACGCACCGCAACGAAAGATCCTGCAGGCCTCAACGAAGATCCTGTGTGCCGAAGGCAACTAAGACCTGATGCAGCCAGAAAAAAAAAAAATGCCTACCCATTAGATCCTAGCTACTCTCAACAGGCATCTTGTGACAACTAATCAAAACGCATGTAGAAAAAAAAATGAAAAGGAAGATCAGTTACCCAAGAGATTTTGAACCCATTATACTATTTTAATGATGAAAGTAGCACTCCACTCATTACAGCATTTAGTAATTCCTTAGAGACAGCAGGTTTCAAGAAAAATTATTTTGAAATTATTTCAAACGTACAGAAATTGCAAGGTTAGTACAAATGATTCCAGTACACTCTTCACGCAGATTCACTGTACTTTGCCCCATTTGCTTGCTCTGTGTGTGTGTTTTTCTAAACCATATGAGTTAGCTACAGACATCATCATGCCCCTAATGTTAAATATTTTGGCATGTACATTTTAAAAACAAGGACTTTCTCTTTTATAACCACAGAACAAGGATCAAATTGAGAAAATTTAACACTCATACGATACTATTATCTGGAATACAGTCCATACTCAAATTTCACCAATTATCCCAATAACGTCCTTCATGTCAATTTTCTCCCCTGATGCAAGATCCAATCTAGGATCATGCATTTCATTTACGTGTCAAGTCTCTTTAGTCTCTTTCAATCTGGAACAGGTCTGTGGTCTTTTTCTACATTCACAACCTTAATATTTTTGAAAAATTGTCTTACAAAATCCCTCAAGTTGGTTTCTCTGAAATTTCCTCATAGATTCAGGTAAAACATTTGGGGCATAAAGAGCACAGAGGTGCTACATGTCCTTCTAGGTGATCCCCATCAGGTGATCACCTGGTCAAGGTGGTATCCCCCAGTCTCTCCACTATAAAGTTACCATATATCCTTTTGTAACTGAAATAGTTTGTAACTGGGGAATACTTTGAAACTATGAAAATATCCTGTTCCTCTTCAAATTTTCCATTGTTGATTCCTCCATGAATCAATTATTACTATAATGATTGCAAAAATAGTGATTTTTCTAATTTTATTATTCCTTCTACATTTATTAGTTGGCATTCTAGAGTAAACAAGGAGCTTTTCCTCTATCC
Organism: Physeter macrocephalus; assembly: GCF_002837175.3. Taxonomy (NCBI): domain Eukaryota; kingdom Metazoa; phylum Chordata; class Mammalia; order Artiodactyla; family Physeteridae; genus Physeter; species Physeter macrocephalus. The sequence goes on along the minus strand of NC_041227.1, from coordinate 92,210,217 downwards.
CCTTTGTATTTTATTTGCTTACTTTATTCAGTGGGTTATAATCCATTATTGTCATTATTCATTCTGAGCTTATATTGTCCCATATTGTTCTTTTAACAATGTGGGAGCTGGCTCCTATGTTCTTTTAACATTTAATACCATAAAAGGTATTATCCCAACCTTACAGACAAGGAAAATGAAGTAGCTTACCCTTTTATAAAGGTAAGTCAAAGTTTGTTGCAGAACTGGACAGTCTTTCAGCTGGAAAATTAACTAAAAGCTCAGTTATAAAATTTACAATTGTTCCTTTTTGTTTTTTTTTTTTAATTTTATTTTTGGCTGTGCTGGGTCTTCGTTGCCGCGCGCGGGCTTTCTCTAGTTGCAGTGAGCGGGGGCTACTCTTCATTGCTGTGCACAGGCTTGCAGAGCACAGGCTCTAGGCATGTGGGCTTCAGTATTTGTGGCTCGCAGACTCTAGAGAGCAAGCTCAGTGGTTGTGGTGCACGGGCTTAGTTGCTCCGCGGCATGTGGGATCTTCCTGGACCAGGGCTCGAACCAGTGCCCCCTGCATTGGCAGGCAGATTCTTAACCACTGTGCCACCAGGGAAGCCCTACAACTGTTCCTTGCAACCATCACTCACAGCACCCCATAACTATGCTAGCATCTAGTTTTAAGAAAAAAACAGAAAAGGAGGGGGACTTTGCATTAAAGTAAAATAGCAGAGTACTCTTAACATTTCCTTTCAACACAGTAGACCAGAGCATTTAAATCTACTGGATTCCTAAAATGGTCAAGAGTTTAAAAGATCCTATTTACTATTCATTATTATTTTTAATTACATCAAATACATATTCATTCAATTCTATGACCACCCTAATGAGGTATGAGGTAGCTATTATTATCTCACTTTACCAATGAGAAAAAATTTAAAAGAGAAGTCAAAGAGGGACTTCCCTGGAAGTCCACTGGTTAAGACTTCACCTTCCAATGCAGCAGGTGTGGGTTTGATCCCCTGGTCAGGGAGCTAAGATCCCACATGCCTCGTGGCCAGAAAACCAAAACATAAAACAGAAGCAATATTGTAACAAATTCAATAAAGACTTTAAAAATGGTCCACATCAAAAAAAAAAAAAAAGTCAAAGAATCACATTTCGAAAGGCCTAGATTGTTTAATTTATTATCCATCACCAGATATGTGGATTTTACCCAGACCCAAGAAGTCTCCACCATCTGGCAGGGGGTAAGGAATGGAAAGGAAAAAGCAAAAACAGAGAGTAAAACCAGTATTAAGTTGGAACTTGGTAAATCTGGTTCCTGGAAAAATCACAGAATCACTGCCATAAAGGGCATCAGCGACAGACCTAATAACCAATGACAAGAGTAAAATCCAGGCCATAAGGGGTTTGATAAACTCTGCTAATGTATTTAGAAGGTTAGGTGAGTGCGTCTCTAAAAAAAGAAAATGCTATTAAGACAAGCACTTGTAAATCTTCATCAACAGTAGAAAGGCCGTCTAATAATGTCATATGTCAATTATACCTCAACAATAAAGAAAAGAAAAAAGAAAAGAAAAGGAGTAGAAAAGAAAAGGCTGTGTACTTAGAAGTCTAACTGCAGTCTGGGCTACAGAGGCTACACAGAGTGGTAGAAAGAGCACTGGACCAGAATTAGGAGATCTGGGTCCCAAATTTCTAATCTGTACAACTAAGAGGTTGGATAACTTTCTCTCTCAAAGGCCTCCCAGCTGCAAAATTCCTTAAGATACAAAACTGCACTTGCTGCTGAGCGTGACTTAGGCAAGGCATGAATCATAACGGGGAGGTGAGGCACCTGGAGTGCCATCACTAAGATCAGTCCAACAAATTTAACTTATTTCACTCCATAATGTTACAAATTTGGCTTAATTTCTGCATTTCTTCAGGAACACGAAGGGGGATAAGAAGCAGATGGTGGGGTTTAAATACTTGTTTTCAATCCCTTATTTTTCATAGCTTCAAAATATGCAGTTTCCACAGCATTTTAAAATTTGAGAGTTGCATAGTGGTATAAACATTATGTCAACTACAAAAATATGCAGGACATGAACTGGTAACATATACAAATGAAAGTCACCGAAGTATGACATGAAATTGTAAACAATATTTGTGAGCAAAACTCTTTCAAAAAACACTGCTCTATTTTCTCTTCAATGAAAATCACTTCATTCTCCCTTTCTTCCTTTTATCTTCCCTCTCAACCTACCTGAGTCCTAACAGAGCAGACAAGACTGCTGAACCCTTTCTTTATATGAATCGTAACTGGGTAACTTTTCCTATACGCGACACCAACCTTGAAATGGTTGACTCTTCAGAGACATGATGGGCTCTAGCAATTTACCCTTCCCAGCAAACGTTCACCTTCCATTCAATTTGTGGGCTCCCATAGAGCCAGGTATAGGCGGACTTGGAACGTACTGACCAATTTCCTCTCTCTTAGAATGGTGTTCATTTAAAACATATTTTTTGTAGTTCAAATGGAACTTTGGAAATAACAGAAACTTACTGATTAATAGGCTCCTGAAAACAACCTTCCCCATTTTGTTGAATGACTCCAGTTCCCTCAAAAGCTGACAGATAGTGAAAGGGCCACATGGCCCTGGTTACCTACTGTCATGAGTCTCAGTGCTCTGTTGCTTTAAGTTTACTTTACTTACTCAGACTCTTCTCAATGCTCAGTATGACTTAAGGCTCTTTCTTCCTCACATCCTAATGTTTTTTTTTTTTAATTGGGGTATAGTTGCTTTACAATGTTGTGTTAGTTTCTGCTGTACAGCAAAGTGAATCAGCTATATGTATACATATGTCCCCTCTTTTTTGGATTTCCTTCCCATTTAGGTCACCTCAGAGCATTAAGTAAAGTTCCCTGTGCTGTACAGCAGGTTCTCGTTAGTTATCTATTTTATACATATTAGTGTATATGTGTCGATCCTAATCTCCCAATTCACCCCACCCCTCTCTTCCCGCCTTGGTGTCCATATGTTTGTTCTCTGTGTCTGTGTCTATTTCTGCCTTGCAAACAGGTTCATCTGTACCATTTTTCGTTGACGAAATCAATTTAAGGCAAAAATTTATTAACCTTTGGCTTTAATATTGTGTAAATTTTCTGAGGCAGATCATCCAAGAATCCAGTTGCTTTCCATATTTAAATAAACTCACATTTAACAAACCAGGATATGTGTTGATTTTGGAACTGGCCTACTAAAATAAGCAGCTTTAAACACCTATAAATCCAAAAGGGGCGGGGGAAAAAGGCTTCCCTACTTAGCAATTCCAGTTCTGGGTATTCACCCAAAAGAATTCGAGCAGGGTCTTAAGAAATATTTGCACACCCATGTTCCTAGCCACGTTATCCACAATAGCCAAAACATGGAAGTAACGCAAGTGTCCATCAACAGATAAACGGATAAACAAAATGTAGTATATACATACAATGGAATATTAATATTATTCAGCCCTAGAAAGGAAGGAAATTCTGAAACATGCTATAACGTGGATGAATACTGAGGACTTGACGCTAAGGGAAAGAAGCCAGTCATAAAGGGACAAATATGATTTCACTTACATAAGGTACCTCAAATAGTCAAATTCATAGAGATGGAAAGAAGAATGGTGGTTGCCAGGGGTTATGGGAAGAGAGGGAATGGGGACTAGTTGTTTAATGGGTACAGAGTTTTAGTTTTACAAGAAGAAAGAGTTCTGGAGGTTAGCTGCACAACAATATGAATGTACTTAATGCTACTGAACTGTACACTTTAAAAATGGTTAAGATGGTAAATTTTATGTTATGCATATTTTACCACAATTTTTAAAAATTCTTCTCTATGTCACAAAGCTAAATCCTAGGGTTGAAAGCCCTTTTAGTCTGAACTACCACATTATCCATCATTTCACCAACACTTGGCAGAGTGAGAAGTCAAGCGAGACAAATAGCTCTTTCTGAGTACCTTACGCTGCTTAATGACAGGTGTGTTGTCCGAAATAATTAGCTTTTAAAAAGGAATAGCCTTAACTCTCCTCTGGAGCTGGTCAGTGACCTCAGTTTCCCTTCATTAAGTTCTTGACAGCTCAATGTCCTCACATCTGTCATCGTTTGGGAGACTGATTCCAAGAACATAAATTGCTTCAAGGACTAGGCAACACATTTATTCTGGTTCATGGGGCAGATCTGAACCCATCTGTTTTCTAATCAAAAGCCATATTTGAATCAGTTTTGTTCCATCACAGGACCATACTAATGGGAGCAATAACATCATATAGTATTTTCCTCCTTTCTATCCATGCACTGTAGATGATTACAGGAAACACAAATCAATTAAAGGCATGAGAGCATCCTCAGAAACAGGGTCTTTGCAGACTGTAGGACCTTCTACCTTTTTGGGTTTTATCTGTTTATTCTTCAGACCACAGTGATTTTGTTTCCTCTCAGTGACATGGTTTCTTTCTGAATTACATAGTTGATAATATTCTTATTACCAACTTACCTTAATCTTTTTTGAAGCTGTAAACTGTCATGGATGATCCTTTTAACGAACTCTAATTCGCCTCCTTCTGCCATGATCTCTGTGATCCCTCCTGTATTTACCGAGCTAGGTGGGGGTCTTCGAGGGTTTCGAGAGTTTACTCCCTGAACAACACAACAACAACAAACCCTGGTGAAAAACCTTTACGCCTTAAGGCCAGCTCTTTGACTGTAACCTAGTTTTACACAAGACTGCTTAGACATAATTTCCGTTTCCAGGTATCATGCTAGATTTGGGATTTAAAAATCGTATAATCTTGGCATTTGAAACAATGGCATTCATGCAAATACTCCCTCCCAGGGTCTTTACCTTCCATCTTTGTGATTAAACATACTAACATTTTACCTTTTTATCTAGCCAATTCTGTCACTTTTTCTTTATGTTTTCTCTCTTGGTATCATACACTGAAAATATTCCACCCAAAGATTATATAAATATTTTTTTGTTTTCTTCTAGTATTTTATGGTGTCACTTTTAAAATTTAAATTATTTAATCCACTCCTACCTCACACCATATAAAAAAATAACCCACATAGATCAAAGATTTAAATGTAAAAAGCTAAAACAATAAAACTCTTATGGGCAAAGGATCTGAATAGGCATTTCTCCAAAGAAGATACACAAATGGCTAATAAGCACACAAAAAGATGTTCCGCTACTTCATACTCTCTAGGATGGCTATAATCAAGAAGACAGATAAAAACAAGTGTTGACAAAGATGTGGAGAAATTGGAACTCTCATACACTACTCATAGTGGAATAAAAAATGGTGCAGCCATTTTGGATAACATCCTGGCAGTTCCTCAAACAATTAAACATAGAGTTACCATATGACCCAGTGATTGCACTCCTAGGTATACACCTAAGAGAAATGAAAACATGTTCACACAACACTTGTACATGAATGCTCACAGCAGCATTGTTCAAAATAGCCAAAAAGTGAATAAAACCCAAATGTCCATCAACAGATGAATGGATCAGTAAAATGCGGTATTTCCATACAATGGAATATTATTCGGCAATAAAAAGAAATGAAGTACTGATACATGCTACAATATGGATGAACCTTGAAAACATATTATGCTTAGTGAAAGAAGTCAGTCACAAAAGACCACATATTATATGATTCCATTTTTATGAAATATCCAAAACAGGCAACTCCACAGAAACAGAGTAGACTGATGGTTGCCTAGGACTAAGGAGGCTGCAAGGAAACCGAGAGTAATTGCTAATGGGTGTGGGTTTTGTTTTGTTTTTTTCCGTGGGGTGGGTGATGAAAATGCTCTAAAATTGATTGTGGTGATGGCTGCACAACTCTGTGAATAGACTAAAAATCATTAAATTCTACCCTTTAAGTGGGTGAATTGATGGCACGTAAATTGTATTTCAGTAAAGTTGCTATAAAAAGATATTTAGTTCTGGTGCTAGTTATAGTCTATTTCTTCATCTGGATGCTGGTTCTATAAGAATATTCACTCTGGAAAATCCAGTTTACACTCATGGCATGTGTACTTTTATGTATATATGTTGTATCTCAACATTTTTTGAAAGAAATGTACTCCAGGATGTGGCTATTTTATCAATAGTTCTCAAATTTATCTGCACTGAAGGCTAAAATTTAGATTTCTTAAATCCTGCTTCACTTCATGTTCCAATCTAGAATGTCGGTATTGCTAATAAATTTCTGTCCACTTCGTCCCCCGCAGCCAAATTTAATCCATCTGGAACTTATTTTGTTATGAGGTATGTAAATGGTACTTTAGAGTATCTGAGTGATTCTAAAAACAATTTATTCTCTCAAAGTTTTAAGCATACACACCCCCTCATTTCCTTCTGATTAATATTATTCACTTTCTATTAATTCTTCTCTAGATGAAGGAAAACTTAGGTTAAATCAATAATATTTTATTGATTAATAGGTTAGTTTTTTTAGCCAATGCATCTCTTTCCATATTCATATTTTATTTCATGAAATGAATATATTCATTTCAAGTTGGAAAGACTAAACAAGACATTTGTTTGCTATCAAATGATAGCTGGCAGTAAAAACAGTGACCCTCTCCTTAAGCCAATAAGCCCAATGCAGTAGAGTAGACTGTAACCTAAGTTGGTCCAATCAGAAGAAATCCAAATGTTAAATGGTTTGGGGAAGAAAAGAGCTCTCTTCTCACCCTCTCCCAGTCCCCAAATATTACTCTGCCACAAGTAAACCAGGCTGAGAACAAAAACAACCAAGGGCCCGATAAGAGCCAAGGGGAACCTGAATAAACAGAGTCTCAACCTTGATATTATCATGAACTCCTAGATCAAACTGTTCCTGAAGTCCATGCTATTGCTGGATTTCTCAGATACATAAACCAATAAACCTTCTTGTTAAGTCAAGCTGAATTGGGTTTTCAGGTGCTTGATACCAGAAGCATCCTAACTGATACAGCTTCCAAAATAAAAGTTGCCCTTATCTTGCAAACAAGGAAAACTTAACTAAATATTCAACTACTTTAAAGCAGAAGATATCTTACCTTGGCTTCCAACTGATTGGCAAAAAAGGGAGGGTTGCACATACAAAAGTCATAGATTATCTCAGATTCTTCTTTAAGAGCATCCATCAGGAGTGTCTTCTGTGGTACTTTTACCACTAGGAGAAAAAACAGAGACCGTTAACTACTATTAATACTGTGGTAGTTTTTAAATATGTCCACAAATTCTTTGATATTAGTCCCTTCAAGAGGTAGAGTCTGATTTCCCTCTCCTTGAGTGTAGCTTCATTCAATGACTCGCTTTTACTGAAGAGAATGTGATGAGCATGATAGGGTATCACTTCTGACTCTAGGTCATAAAAAGCAATACGGCTTCCTCCTTACCCTATCTCTTGAACTACTTGCTCTAGGAGAGGCCAGCTGACACGCTGTAATGATGATCAAGTAGCCCTGAGGAGAGATCCACATGGCAATGAACTAAAGCTTCCTGCCAAAAGCAATGTAAATGAGCCATCTGGAAAGCACATCTCTACCCCCAGTCTTTCAGACGACAACCTCATGAAAGACTCTGAACCAGAACCACCCAGCTAGGCCACAACCAAACTCCTGACCCACAGGAACCACGAGATTATTAATAAATGTTTATTGTTTAATGCCTCCAGATTTTGGAGTAATTTGTAACACAGGAATGGATAACCAAAAAACTAATTAATAATATATTAATATCTCCCCTTACGATATGTTTAACACTAGTAAGAAAAGTCTATTTCTTCCAAAGAGAGACATAAAGTCTCTTTAATGACAAAAAAAAAAAAAAAAAAAAGAAAAAAAAAACCCCCAGCCCTTTATATATATACAATAAGCACAGACGTAAAAAGTAACTTAGCATTAAGGGGATTTGACTATTTGTAGCATAGTTCCATGTACTGAAATAAAAAAGACGGTATAGTTTAATCAATAGCAGGGTTTTCTTCCTTTTAAAAATCTTGGTGACTAGGTTACTTTATACACAGTTGATTCTCATCTTTAGTGGTAGTTGTGTTCTATAAAGTCACCATGAACACTGAATTAGTGAATACTGAACCACTGGCTCCTAAGAGAAATACATGATTAGGTAAGTTTGAGCCTCTGGTCCCAACATTTTCATCAACCAATCAATACATATCCTTACTGATTCATCAACATTGAACTCATGGCCAACAGTATTATAACATGTCTGAATGAAACTTATCTGGCACATGTATTTTCTCTGTAAGGCACATCATGGCCTTCTTGTACTTAGGAATGCTAGGCAGTACTTAAGCACTGTGTTTAGGGGCCATTATAAACAGCAACATCACCAATAAAAGCACAAAACTGCAAAAAAAAAAAAAAAAAGTGGTACTAAACAGACCATGAAAAGGACACTTGTTTACAGTATGAGAGCTGAAACAAGACAGCAGGGCATTGCCTTGTCCAACTTCAGCTGGGAACACGCACGCTGGGTGACTCAAATTTTTTGCCACTTTGCACGTGTCTGTGAATGACCACAAAAGTACCATATAAGTATTGATCTGGAGGCTAAAAATAGCCCCTAGTAGGCAAACTTTAGCAAGTAGGCAAATTCACAAACACAGAATTCACAAATTATGAGGATCGACTGTGTTTACTCTGTTTCTTTCTGAGTTAATTCTGGTAACAAAGCAGCAAACCAAATTACAATGTACCAGATTGTTTTAAATTACCAAAGTTTGCATATTAAAGCAGAAGACAATGAGATGTGTTAAATTAGAAAGACAGGTTAATTAACAAAGCTTGAAAGGAGTATTTATTCTACAGAGCTAACCTTTTATAAGATCAGATAAGTTATTCTGTTCCACATTCTTCTTTGCATAGTTGAAGCACATGTCATCTACTTCTGTTGCAAGGAAATACCAGCCATTTAAGGTTGTTCCAAGTAAAGGATAGATGCAGGATGCCCCAGTACCTAGTACAGTAAGAATTCAAAACACATTGCACACACCTGAGAGGAAGGTGAGATCAACAAGCAAAAACATCATTCTTCACTTCTTAGAATTTCTTATAGCCTTAACGGCTTAAACCACAAGCTGGTACTGATTACACACATACTGTGGCTACTGGCTTCAGGTATGTTAGTCTTAACTCATAATTAGATTCAAATTTCCTAGAGGGTAGAAACCTTGCTGTCTTCTTTGTATGCTGTATGTAAAATGAAGTATGCATAATTGGCTGGTGATCAAGAAATACATGACTGACTAACTGAAAATTGTCAAAGCAATTTAATTTACTTTATAAAAAGTCTTCATTTTAAATCTCTCACAAACTTGATTTTCTTGAAAGAAATCAGTGTTATTTGTTAAAACACCACAGTAATATCTTAAAATAGATCAATGTATACATCCCATTCTACAAAAGCAGAAAAATATACATAGGGTATAAAATTTTTATAATATTAAACCACCCAATTCCCCACATATCTATCTGTAAGTTGTTACTTGAAGGAAACCAGAAGTTAAACAAAACAAAACAAAAAAACCTTAAAAACTAAAGAGAGGATTCATTTCTTAGATGTGGAGACATGGAAAAACACTTGATCCAGATCCAAAACATCAGTCATTGGCTTGCCCCCCATAGTTTCAAGGGAGACGTTCAGAGGCAAATGGTCCAGGCAAAAATCTGACAACTAGGGTTTGGTCCTAATCTTGCATGTAGAACCTCTAACCAGACTGGACGAGTATATGTTTGAGTATATACTAACCACAAATAATTTCTTTTACAACCTTTAACTGATCTTGGCCAATAAGATCCTAAAGAGCATACTCAGGAGAAGAAAAGCTGGTGTTCTTCTCGGAGGCCCACAGTAGTCAGCCCATACCAGCCATTCCACACCCACTTTCCACTGACCACATCATGGTGCCAGTCTAGCCTTCTAAGGATTTGGCAGGAAAAGCTGGAGGCCAGAGATACTCCTAACCCAGAGGAAAGCCAGTCTCATCTTACTGCTTCCTCATTAAGTACTCAGAACAGGCTAGTAAAAGACATGACAACAACTGATAGCCAGAACATTTAAGCTCTGACAGTCACAGTGATTGCTACACTTCCTATCATGTTTACCTAACAGCATCCTGGCCCTGATGCTACTGGGCAAACATCTCCTTGGGGATGTGGGAGGTGGTGCAGGAAGGAGTGGTAAAGGGTACTCAAGCTCCTCTCAGAGTTCACAATTATTTAGCCCCTGCTAGCCACTCAGAATAAGGAAATTAAGGAAATTTAAGTAGCACTTCCAGCTCTGTAGAAAAAAAAATCCAAACCAGATCCCAGGCCCTTGATTCTCATACAACTACCTCTCTCTTCGTACTTCAATTTCATTTAAAAGGAAGAAGAAAAAAGGACACCTTCCCTCAGCTGCCCTAATATCAGGTGCCAAGAGGGTAATAAACGCAGGTAAAAGACCTGTCCTTCGCCAAAAAAAATCAAGTTTCTCAATTCTTAAGACCAGAAGACTTGCATTCTAACATCCTAATCCCCTCTAAAAGGTGAATGACATTTTTTTTTAAATTTTATTTATTTATTTTTGGCTGTGTTGGGTCTTCATTGCTGCATGTGGGCTATCTCTAGTTGCGGCGAGCAGGGGCTATTCCTCATTGCGGTGTGCAGGCTTCTCATTGTGGTGGCTTCTCTTGTTGCGGAGCACAGGCTCTAGGCACGCGGGCTTCAGTAGTTGCAGCACGTGGGCTCAGTAGTTGTGGCTCGCGGGCTCTAGAGCACAGGCTCAGTAGTTGTGGCGCACAGGCTTAGTTGCTTCACGGCATGTGGGATCTTCCCGGACCGGGGCACGAACCCGTGTCCCCTGCATCGGCAGGCGGACTCTCAACCACTGCGCCACCAAGGAAGCCCTACATTTTTAAATGGGTAATAATCCTTGTAATGATAAATAAAAATGAAAAGTGTGTAACCACAGAATTAGAGCAAACTAATGGAGTCTGGGGGAAGAATTTATATAAAACCCTAATTAGAATGAATGTGATTTCAGCAAGAGTGCCCCTTGTGAAGAGCTAAAATCCATTAACCTCCTATATCCCCAAGTGTTATTTTAGAGGGTTTGGGGCATAATTAAAATAAATTAGTACTAAATAGGCTCTCAAGCTTTTAAAACTTTTTATAATCCATCAGCCAATCTTCTGCCATGAACATAAAAGAAAAAAAACTTTTGTTAAACCCCATTATTATTATTATTATTTTTATTTTTGCGGTACGCGGGCCTCTCACTGCTGTGGCCTCTCCCATTGCGGAGCACAGGCTCCGGATGCGCAGGCTCAGTGGCCACAGCTCACGGGCCCAGCCGCCCCGCGGCATGTGGTATCTTCCCGGACCGGTGCACGAACCCGTGTCCCCTGCATCGGCAGGCAGATTCTCAACCACTGCGCCACCAGGAAAGCCCAAATCCCATTATTTTTACATAGTGCTTAGTTCATATTGGATGTTCAGAATTTTGAATGTTGAAAGAATGATGTATTTATTTATCCATCGACATTCAACAAATCATTTACTGAACACCTACTGTGTGCTAGGCTTTTAGATATTATAGTAAGCAAAAAAGTAATAGGCTCTGTACTTTGTAATCTAGTGGCAGAGAAAGACATTAATCAATCAGACAAGTGAATGTGTAGTTTAAAACTAAAAAAAATGCCATGAAGGAAAAAACATGGTTTTCTAAAGCTCATATTCAAGGAACCTATCTTATGCTGGAAGGTCAGAGAAGGTTTTCTTGAGAAAATAAGGCTTGAGTTGACAACTACAGTACAAATGAGAATTAATGAGGTGAAGGTGGGAAGTTCCAGGCAGAAAGAACAACATGTACAAAGGCTTGGAATCATGACATCTTATTAGAACACGTGCCAAAAACAAAAAAGAGAAGAATATAAGATGAGGCTTAGAAGGACTTCCCCGGGGGCGCAGTGGTTAAGAATCCGCCTGCCAACGCAGGGGACATGGGTTCCAGCCCTGGTCCAGGAAGACCCCACATGCCGTGGAGCAATTAAGCTCATGCGTCACAACTACTGAGCCTGAGCTCTAGGGCCCGTGCGCCACAACTACTGAGCCTGCGTGCCACAACTACTAAAGCCCGCGCACCTAGAGCCCATGTTCTGCAACAAGAGAAGCCACCACAATGAGAAGCCCACGCACCGCAACAAAGAGTAGCCCCTGCTCACCGCAACTAGAGAAAGCCCGGCGCAGCAATGAAGACCCAACGCAGCCAAATATAAATAATTAAAATAAATAAATTTATTTTAAAAAAAAGATGAGGCTTAGAGAGACCTAGAGGGCAGGAATCAGACAATGAAAATTCTAATAGGACTAATAAAGGTTTTGGTTTTGTTTATCACAGAAGCAATAGGAAGCCATTAAAGTGGTAAAGGTGTGCTCAGATATGGTTTATACATACTTTCTGGAGAATGGAATGGAGGGGCAACAGAGTGGACAAGAACAGAATAGTTGAGAAGCTATTCTGTAGAGAGGGAGAAATGATGGTGACTTGGACTGGGATGGTGGCATCTGAGAAGGAGAAAAATAGATGATTTAAGAAATATTTAAGAGAGAAAAACAGGAAACAGTGATAGACATTGTCAGTGAGAATGGAGAGAAGTAAGTATCAAGGACGACAAGATTAGGAAGAAAGAATATGAGTTTGGTCTTGGACGTCACGAAGTCTGAGATTTTTTTTTTTTTTTTTTTTTTTTTTTTTTTTTTTTTTGCGGTACGCAGGCCTCTCGTTGTGGCCTCTCCCGTTGCGGAGCACAGGCTCCGGACGCACAGGCTCAGCGGCCATGGCTCACGGGCCCAGCCGCTCCGCGGCATGTGGGATCTTCCCGGACTGGGGCACGAACCTGTGTCCCCTGCATCGGCAGGCAGACTCTCAACCACTGCGCCACCAGGGAAGCCCTGAGATGTTTTTGAGATATCCAAGTTTCTCATATATTTGGGACTAGAGCTCAAGAAAAGTAATCTGAGTTGGAGGAATAAACAATTTGTATGTTATCTGCATGGAAGCAGAAAATAAAGTCATAGATATGGATGAAATTGCCTAGAGGTAGAGTCCTGAATAAGAAAAGGGTTAAAGACTGAGCTTTAGGGATTCTCAACATTTAATGCAAGAAAGTAAGCCTGAAAAGGGGAGAAGAGTGACTGGAAACGAAAACGGAAAACCAGAGGAGTCTGGTGTCGTGGAAGAAAATGGAGGAGAGTGCATAAAGGAGAAAGGAGGGGGTCAATAAGTGCTGCTGAAAAGCTCATGTACGATGAGCACTGAAAACACACACAAATGCTGAACATTTACTACTATCTAGAAACTGTGTTTCCTGTTAACTATGTTTAGAAATAGGGTCCACAGTTTTTAACTCAATTCTTCACACTTTCTATAAAGGATTAGTAAAGGCCAAAAGGTTAACAAATTTCAAACCCTATCAAATGAAAATATTGGCTATGACAAAACACATAATACATTTATAATCGCAAAACATACCATGGCTTCATTTCCTTCTGTTTCTCTGCTTACATTCCCAAATGAATCAAACAGGACAGTCCTCCCCATTGTAGAAGATTACAATTAGGAGAACAACTTCCTTTAACTCGATGTCTTTTTTCTTCCCTTTAATTTTGGATTAAACACTCTCTATAAATAATCACCTAAGAGATTCCTAAAAGTATTCAGTCCCACATGATCTTTTATTAAGTGACCATCACCACAAAATTCCAATATAGGGACTACTGTACTAACACCAAATAACTCAGAGTAAAAATAATGCCCAACAGACACAGACATCAACGTGGAAATCTGAAAAGCTAAGAAAACAAGGGCCTCACTTTCATTCTGCACTTCTCCTACCCCCTTGCTCCCTGTTTGGTGCTGACAATCCCTTCTCAAGAGAAAGTGATAGCAGAAAAGCCTAGGTATGCCAAATAAGAACAGTGATATCTGTAGCCAGCTTCTTTCACACAACAAATACCCAGAAGTTTTCAAAGAATTTGCAAAAACCTCGCAAAATTTATAAAACTTATATTTAGCCAAAAAATAATTGAAAACCATGTACCTATGTCAATTCCTCTTCGGAGAGTACTTCTGTCAGAGTCCTGATGACCGATCAGATCTTCTACCCAATGAATATAGTTGAGTCTCAAGGGAACTGTGGGAATTAGTCTCTCCAGCGGAATATCAATAGAAAGTCCAAAATCTTCCCTTAGGAGAGTACAAGTCAGAGCTCTGACTGCTTCAGGGTCTTTAAAATTAAGACTGAGGGGTGGAGAAAAAGAAGTAAAACTGATTAGTAAGACTTGCTGCATTCTACAAGCTTTAATGCAACCAGGCAGGACCAAACACCACCTGTTTCCTAGGAGATCACACATATAAATAGTTACGTAGCACATTCAGTGCAGTGGCATACACACTATGGGTGTTTAACAGTCACAATATGTGAAAGACAGCATAAATTTCCACCAAAAATACTGCATCTTCATACATGAAGCACAGAGGACAAGAGTACCTCTGTTCCAATTCCAGCCTAATTGTCTCCTTACTTAGTTATATGACTTTGGACAAGTTATTTAGCCTCTATGAGACCGTTTCCTCAGCTGTAAAATGGGGATAATAATACTTATATGTAGAGTTGCTGTGAGATAATCTGTGAAAAGTGCTAGCATAATGCCTACTACATAGTAACCATTTTACAAATGCTGGTTATTTTTACTATTATCAAATAACATGATTTGATGGTAGCGTTCTTTGAAAATCATACTTAAAAGTGGAAAAGAAGCAGTATAAAATGTTTAATAATGAAAACAGGTTAACATACTTAAATATAACAAATACTACAAGCACCAAATTTTTAAATGTGACTATTTTTAGCAGGTTTCCTGAGGAATAATTTACATACTATAAATTCACCTGTAAGTACACAATAGTTTTTCGTATATTCCCAGAGTTGTGCAACCATCACCACAATCCAATTTCAGAACACTTCCATCACCCCCAAAAAGAAACCTCGTGCCCATCTGCAAGTCATTCCTCATTTCCACCCTCAGCTCTAGGCAACCACTAATGTACTTTCTGTCTCCACAGATTTGCCTTTTGTGAACATCTCACACAAATGAATCTTATAATATATGATCTCTGCATCTGGATTCTTTCACTCAGCATACTATTTGTGAGGTTCATCCATGGTGTAGCATGTGTCAGTACTTCATTTCTTTTTACAGCCAAATTATACTCCATTGTATGGATAACCACATTGTGGTTTATGCACTGGATGAATAATCACATTTGTGGTTTGTTCATCCATTCACCACTTGATGGCTATTCGGATTGTTTCTACTTTTTGGCTGTCATGAACAATGCTGCTGTAAATATTCACATATAAGTCTTCATGAGGATGTGTTATCATTTCTCTTGAGTAGATATATACGAATATATCATATGATATACTTAACGTTTAACTTTTTAAGAACCTTGTGCCAATATAACTATTTTGAGAGGCAGGAAAAGCATTAAATGAGATGAAGAAGCAACTGCGGAGCAACTGTCAAAATTACAAAATTCTGGAACAGTCAGGAGGATAATAACTTCAAAAGTGATTGACCTTACATTTAGGTGGGGATTTGTGATCTTTTAAAGACAAGTTTCTATGAAACAGCGGAAATGGAAGTTTATTGCATAAATGCATGCTAGCAATAAAAAGTCTCATTAAAATATATTAAGCCTGTTTAAAGGGATATTAAGTCTATTCCTAATCATCAGAGGTAGATATATGTTAATTTTGTCATTTGTGGGGGCTGATAAAAGAGAGTTAATCCATAGGCAAGCAACAATGAACACAGTTCTGCTTCACTCAATAGCACAGCGATTGCCTCAATCGATTTTCACATTAAAAAAAAAAAAGGCTAGCACTGCCTTTGTATTCCTTCCTTAATAAAAAGCAGTACAAATTCAGGTTCAACAAGATAAATTATGTAGCAATAAAAAGATATTAAATCTATAAAAACTTTATTTGTAATTCTAACAAGAATATTGTATTTTACTCCTTTGAATCAGTCAAGTGTTCAAAAAAGATGGGCCAACTCCATTTCCTTCAATGACACGGCAATGATAGTCAATTTTTACACATGGAAAGAAGTTCACATCTGAGTACCACACTAAAGCATTCAAACAAGTTCACATTCTTTACTCTATAGTGGTAGCCCAATCTATTACTAAGCTTCATTGCTAGACGCACAAAAGGAATATAATCAATTCTGATGTCTATGTTCAAAGCCTTAAAACCTGAAATGTGAAATTTCAGAATTTTTCTATCAAAGAAACTTAATAACCTAGATACCTTATAAAATAAACGATGAGCAGTATCATCTAAGAGCAGTACCTATTTACAGAACTGTTAACCTAAAATTTCTGAATGTTATTTTGCACTGACATTTTGAATAAAATTGTGAAATTCAGGAATTGCAAACTCAAATATTCACAACGTACTACTCAAAATGCCAGTCCCTGACAAGATACAGAACTTGTGCCAGAACGTAAATCAACACACTGAGAGTCATAACCAAAGACATGTCTGCTGAACTAAATGTGCGGCACAAGGTCCTCGCCTCTGTGGACGGTAACAAATGGTTTGTGGCCAAGCGGGCAGACTAATGGCCACACTTCTGGTGGCACTATGCCAGACGACACAAATGACCATTTCAAAGGGGATTGTCACTACTCAGTTCTAGGTAATTAATGTCAAGTGGGTTTGCTGGCCCAGTTCTGCTAGATCTCTAAAATTTCCAAATGAAACCAGCAACCCATATTTTTATATGAAATTTCTATGATTCTTAAAATATATGTGGACAATAAATAACTGCAAGCCTTATATAATTCACAGGCCGACAGGTGGCAACCTCTATTGTAAATAACAGAATTATAAAGAAAGTTGGGGTACTTGGCTACTCCACACTTTTAAAGAAGTATAAAAGTGTTTCACTCTCTTTGAGCACTACTTTGCTCAACTGAGTTATATGGAATAGGTCAGAATTTTTAAGAGGTTGTGATTGCTGGCATTGATTCCTTTACTCATTCAACAGGTATTACATGTCAGCTACATGCCAGGCATTGTGCAAAATGCTGGACATACTGTAGTAAAAGCAAATACAGACATAATCTCTCCCTTCATGAAGCTGACAGTCTGGTAGAGGGTTGGTATTAATTTAAGAATCATTCGAATACATGTAAAATTGTCACTGTGATGAATGCTATAAAAGATAGATACGAGGTGCTAGGAAACCTACATAATAAGTGGAACTGCCTTAGGAAGGTCAGAGAAGGCTTCCCTGAGGACTGAAAGTAAAATAAAAATTAACAAAGAACAGGGTATTCTAGGGTCCTAGGTAAAGAGAAGAGCAAGTACAAAGACCCTGAGGCAGGAGACTTCATGGGGCATACTGAGACACAGCTACTGTGTCTAAAATGCAGACAGCAAGGTAAGCATGCATGGTTTAAAATGAGGCTGGAGAAGAAGATAGAGGCCAGATTATATAGGACCTTATAATTAGGGTAACCATATAATTTTATCAATTAATTCGGGACACTTCTGAAAGTGAAAGTATCACACCACGATAATTATAATCTATGTTAAGGATTTATGTCTTGTATGGAATAAGGATGGACCAAGTGGAAGCAGAGACACCAATGAGAAAGCTACTGCTGTCATCTGAGTTAAGAGGCTGGACAAAGGTGGCAGTGGCAAAGACAGGGAAAAGTGAAAGGAATTTAGAGACATTTAGGAAGGAAAATTGACAAGATCTGTTGATGGACTGATACGTGAGGTGAGGGAGGATGTGTTTACAGACATCTCCTAGGGTTCTGGCTTGTTCAACAAGATAGACAGTGCCATTCACTGAAATTGGGAACTCAGGCAGAGAACCATTTTTCAGGAGAAATATCATAAATTTGAGCTGTATTTGAGGCATCCAAGTAGAGATATTGAGTAAGTATGATCTCTAGGTATAGAGCCCAGAAAATATGGAAGAGATTTGGAAATCTGGAAAAAATGTATAAGTGATCTGCAAACAAACAAATGAGGGCCTGGCACAGATGAGAGTGTGCCTAAGGAGAAAAGACAAAGTGAGAGGAAAAGACAACTTAACACTAAGCCTCAAAGAATCCTTTAATGGTTGTACATACAATCGTTACAGAGGAAGCTACACCAGGAGACAGGGTAGAAGAAGGAAAACCAGGAGAGTGTGATGTGGTGCCAAGGAGGCCAAAGGAAGAGGGTGTCCATGAAGGGTAAGAGTGTCAGTTACCCCAGTGCTTCTCAGGAGTCAACTGGAAATTGAAACTGGATTTAGTGACGTGAGACCATGGAGACCTTTTCAGGAGCTGCTTTCGTAGTGGTAGAATTCAGAATCCACCCTGGAATGTGCTAAAGATTAAGTATGGTATGAAAAAATGGAGACAGTATAAATAGATAATTCTTCAAGAAGCTGAGTTATGCAAGGGAGAGATGGGGCAGAAGTGGTAGGGTTGACGGAGAGGTTTCTTTACTAATTTTTTAATGGAAGATTTAAACACGTTTAAAAGTCAATGGAAAGTCACAAAGGCCACATATTATGATTCAATTTACATGAAATATCCAAAACATGCAAAGCTGTAGAGACAGAAAGCAGATCAGTGGTTTCCAGGGGTTGATGAGACACAGTAGTGGGGAGTGACCACTTAATGTGTATAGGGTTTCTTTTGGGGTGATGAAAATGTTCTGGAATTAGATAGTGGTGATACTTGCACAACCCTGTGAACATACTAAGAACAACTGAATTGTACACTTTAAAATGGTGATTTTATGATATATGAGTTATATCTCAATTTTTTAATAAGTCAAAAAGAAGAAACTAGTTGACAGACATTAAATATTTAAATAAAGGAATACTGGACTATGTAAGGTTCTTGAGACAGGGGAGGGTATGGGATCCAAAGTACAGATGGAGAATTTAATTGAATTCGAGTATCATAATAATAATAAGTTGTCAAACAGAACCAAAAGCCAAACCTATGGTCTTTTGTGTTTTCCATCAACTCATATCTACCCACAACTGAGTTTAAGAATTTTTTTTTTTAAACTTTATCACACCTATGGTCAAATAAGCAATGAGATAGTAGTATCATATAAAAACAAAGATCCTGGAACAGTTGTAAATGACCATTACTGTTAGCCCTATATTAGCCAAAGAACCCAAAATCCTACATGCAAAATAGTAAGAAACTACCTTGATCAATCAAGTTGGTCTCTTAAATGTGGATTCCTATGCTAGCTAAAGAGCAAATGACAGGGAAGAAAAACTTAGTCATCCAAACACTTCTTTGCTCTTTCCAATTACAGTTAAGAGTACTCCAGTTTTTCTAGCTAAGCCCGGTGACTTACCCTAAATTCAGTGAAACTTAAAAAAAAAAAAAGAAGTCCAAGAGTACGGGAAACAGTTAAATATATTTAAGTTTTGCATTACAGAAAATTTAGAAACAATCTAAAAGTAGTCATTAGGGAGTTGACTGAATAAGCTATACCACATCCACACGAGAATACTCTGCAGTTATGAAAAGGAGTTAAGACTGGGCTGATTCACACAGTCTTGTATGAAGAGGGTTCCTTGATAAATTAACAGCAACAACAACAAAAAATCTCCCACAAGTTTGGGTAAATGCATATACGTACATTATGATCACATTCTTGTAAAAATAAAAACAAGACAAAAAAAGACCCTATATGTGAACATGCATAGAAAACAATATGGAAGGGTCAGAACCACCTCTGGATGTCGAAATTCTTGTATTTTTGTATTATCTGAATACATGTTACATAATACCTTCATAACAACAATAAGTGTTTTATAACTATATGGAAAATGCTTGTGTCAAGCGTGGGTAAAAAAAAGTCCTTTGATTGTACCTATAGCAAAATTACAACCACAAAAATTACTATATATGCATAAGGACAGGGCTTAGAAAGGAACACAAGTAATTTGATCTCTGGGGTGGAAGAACCGTGACCTTTTTTCTTTTACATATGCAACATTCCCATTATAAATGTAGGTAGGAAGGATATATTTCTATAATTTTCCCATTAAGGGCTCTATAAATGTTTGTATAATAATTCTTTCAAAAACCCTCCTTTTTCAAAAAAGGAAAACAGATCCTTGGTTCCAGAGTACTTGTTTTCCATGAAAGGGGGCCAATTCTGTTGGAGACCAAACCAGCATATTTCCCACAATGACAGCAATCCCCAAAAGATAGTAGTGCAGCTTGAGCATTGATTACATGGCTTCACAAAACATTTGGAGCAAGAGAAACAGCAATATAATTAATATATTTTCTTAGTGCCTTCAAACAGAGTTGTTTATATAAACAATTCTCACTGTTTTAAAAAATGTGCTTACTTTGATGGAATAGAGCATACGACTTATTAATAAGGAACTACATTCTAATCACCAAAAAATATAAGACATCAAGCAGAAGCTAGTTTAATTGAAGAAAATACACAAAAATCAATGAAGAGCTGAATCTTGGACTTTGTTTTTAGCAAAATGAGTGTTTGTTTTCTTACTTCTAAGAAAATACACACCCTAATCTGAGGGTTGGAAATCTTTTTGTAGGACAAAAGTGAAGTCATATGACTTCACTAGTTAAATATCTGGGTCACTTTAGCACCATGGGACATTCAAAATTCCTGAACACAGGCAAGATCTTTTTTCATTTTCATTTCTGAGAGCACAGAGAGGCACAGGGACTAAAATTAGCTCTCACGTGGAAATTAGCAATTTATACCATCGGTCTTTGTTGTTTGTTTAACACATCCAGCTTCGTGAAACAAAACAGCCTATTGTCAACAGGCTCAGGTCTGATTTCCCCATGACGACTCTTGCTCTGCTATTGATGAATACAGTATTACCATTATTAGATGGAGTTTGGAAAGATACATTCTGTAACCATGGTTAAAGAAACAATCATTCTAACAGTGTAGAGGCTGAACCTTATGTAACAATAAAGGCTGAAGCCTCCCACCTTACTCCAACATTGGTTTCTATTCATTAGATCTTTACTGAGGTGCTAAAAATGGTACAGTCACAAACTATGACACAGCCCTTCAATGCCAGGTCTTTGATTTAAAAACAAATCAGTTAAGTGTCATATGCTATTCAAACTCAACTGACAGCGCTCAAGTAAACTGCAGGATGTTCCTATGGGGCTGGTTTCTGTGAAAAAGCACAAACTAAAATTTAATTGAAACGGTCAGATATGATTACAACAAAGCAGTGACGGATGCAGGGGAGAGAGAGAGAGAGAGAGAAAAGAGAGAGGGAGAGAGAGAGATCACACCAGCAATCCTCAGTACCTTATCAAGTGTACCAGGCTTAATAACAATATCTATCCTTTACTAAGTGTCTACAATGTGTCAGTCACTTTGCACACATCATTGCTAACCTTTATGACAACCATCCAAAGTATGTCCTTTTATCCCTCCTTTTTAGATGAGGAAATTCAGTCTCAGTAAAGCTAAGAAAATTATCTAAAACCTCACAGCTGGTAAGTGGCACTCTCAAGACTGGTCCTTAGGATGACTCACTCAGAAGTGCCCCTCTTTCCATATCACACCCTGCTTCCCTTAAGAGAGCACTTAAGGGCTGAGCAAATAAATGACACTTCAATCCATCTCAGGTCTAATGTTCTGCCTGTATTCCTTTTCCATCATTACCTGGGTTTACATTTTGGCCATTCTTTTTCATATATCTTCTTGAGTTAAATAAAAAGCCACTATAAAAATAAAGAACATTCTACTGATGCATATAATCATCAACAACTCTTATCTAAGTAAGCAGCAAGGAGGATGATGTCCAAGGAGCATGTAGGTTGTTTACATTTAAAAAAAAGTACATATTTTCTCTTCTTCCTCTATCACAGATCGCTTCTAAATATGCTGTACTACCAACCATAGGTAAGCTCATACTGCTCCTATTATTAAAGAAGAGGCGCTCTCCTCAAGCTTGCCTCATCCTCTTGCCATCCCTTCACAGACAAATTTGCTTTTTCTTGCAAGAAATTTTAAAATTACTTTTGCCCATCACAAAACCACCACTTTGAACATCAAGTTCATAACTTTTAGTCCTTTTCTATGCACAGCATATCAGCATAGATACTTTGGTTTCAGTCTGAAACAAAATGATGATGTTTTATAATCTGCAACACCCATTCCATAGGCTACGTGGTATTCCACTGTATGGAACTGCACTGTAAGAACCTACAATTTTGGAAATTTAAATTATTTCCAATTTTCCTTGTTACAAACAGCCTTGGGATGAACATCCTCAAACATACATTATCTCATTTAAGTATGCTTTTAGAACTTTCAAAGCTGCAATTCTACCAGCATTTTATCACTATGCCTATTTGACTACATTTTTGCCATTGATAGATACTGCATATTTTTTCTTTGCTAATTTGGTCCATTTGTCTTTCTTCTTTTGTAAATTGCCCGTTTTTATCCTTAACCTATATATTAAGGTTTTTTTCCTTTTTCTTATTGTCTTCTAAGAGTTCTTTATATTAAGGGAGCTAAATATTTATACTGTGTTCTCACCTTTTACTATTTCCTGATATGTAAAAGTTTTTACTTCTTATGTAGTTGAATCCATAAAATTTCCTTTATGAATTCTACCCTTGGAGTTTACTCAGAAAGACCATCCCTACACCGAAAGTTAAACAGTCCACCTATATATTTTTTTCTAGTACTTCAATAGAATATAATGAAATCATCAAACCATCAGGAATTTATTTTGCATAATATATAGGAAAGGGAATCTAATGCACTTTCCCCACAGCTGTTCCAACGCATCTATTAAAAATCCATTGCTGTCTGCCTCCGCCCTTAACAACCTGAAATGTCCTTATTCTATGTTACAGTCTTTACATGGTGGGGTGGTATCTTACGTAGGAGTCAGCTTCCAAAGTAAGCATATAAAGAGAAAATCCAAGAGAACACTGAAAAAGCTCTTTAATCATTCATAGCACTGTAAGATATTCACATTATGAGAAACACACAGGAGTCAAGACTGATCAAGAAAGGAAGATTCACCCTGTCCACTCTACACTCCCTCTGGGAGGTATACTACTGAGTAGAATGCAGGCTGGAATCACCCTATTTAATGTGCACATGCTGTTGAGACTTGAATGCCACTTTGTGCCAGACAACTGATGGCCCATTCTTGTGGCACTACTGGGCTAATGTTTTAATTACTCAAACTTCACAATATATTTAAATACCCATCTGGGAAAGTTTACACCCCTTCACCTTGCCATCACCCACTTATAACATTTGTTTTGAGTATCTTTTCTTTGAACAGAAGAAACATTATGTCACTTTCTCTCCCAAAAACCTTAGAAGGATTTTGATTTGGGGAAGAATCGACATATTAACTATACTGAGCCTCCCCATCCAGAAACACACGGTGTCCCTAGATTCACTGTCTCCCCTAGACCCCTGAGGGTAATTCTGTTGCTTTATCCACATAGATCTTAACATATTTCTTTGCCAAGTTTCTGCCTATTCCTCTTTGTTATTGTGGATGGGATCTTTTATTGCAACTGTATTTTCCAACTAGTATCTGGAAGCCTATCAATTTTATATTTATTTATGTACATTTAAAAATATTTATATGTATGTTTTATTCAGCAATCATTTGAATATTTTTAGGTGATTCTCAAATGTTTTTTCAGGTAGACAATAATCAAGCCATCTGTAAAATTGTAATTCTTTTTCCTTCTAATCTTATTTACTCTAAATAAATAAGGGAAGCAATAGACTGAGCCAGAGAGAGTTCCAACTCAGTCACTTCTTAGTGTTATAAGCCTGTGCAAGCTATTTAAAAAGAATGTGTGGGGGCTTCCCTGGTGGCGCAGTGGTTGAGAGTCCGCCTGCTGATACAGGGGACATGGGTTCGTGCCCCAGTCCAGGAAGATCCCACATGCCGCGGAGCAGCTGGGCCCGTGAGCCATGGCCGCTGAGCCTGTGCTCCGCAACGGGAGAGGCTACAACAGTGAGAGGCCCGCGTACCGAGAATGTGTGGGACTTCCCTGGAGGTCCAGGGGTTAAGACTCTGCACTTCAAATGCAGGGGGCACAGATTTGATCCCTGGTTGCGAAACTAAGATCCCACATGCTGCGTAGCAGCCAAAAACTAAAGAAAATAATAAAATAAAGAAATGCAGTATCAATTTAAAAAAAAAGAATGTGCATTCATATTTATAGATTAAAAGTTCAAAATATATCACTAAATCAAACTTATTGATTATATTATTTAGGCTCTCTATCAGCAGTACTTAAGCTTTTTTGGGTCAATTACTCTTTTAAAACTGAAGTTCAGGGCTTCCCTGGTGGTGCAGTGGTTGAGAGTCCGCCTGCCGATGCCGGGGACACGGGTTCGTGCCCCGGTCCGGGAGGATCCCACATGCTGCGGAACGGCTGGGCCCGTGAGCCATGGCCGCTGAGCCTGTGCGTCCGGAGCCTGTGCTCCGCAACGGGAGAGGCCACAACAGTGAGAGGCCCGCGTACAGCAAAAAAAAAAAACAACAACAACAACAAAAAAAACTGAAGTTCAAATTATAGGTTAAAGCTTTAAACCCTATCTCCCCAAGAAAAAGAACATACACAAAGAGTATTTTTACCTAATTGTCTTTGAAGCATTCATTGATCCTCTGAAAGTCCCTAAGGCCATTGTTCTGTTTATTTTTCTCTACTTGGTTGGAAAGACAAAGAAAAAATGTCTCTGAATTATATCAAACACTTTTTAAAAGATATTTCTTATGTTACATTTTTCAACATGCTAAAAGTCTCTTTTTAAGTCTTCACTGAATGTTATTTCTTTTGTCAATACAAACTACTCTTCTTTTTCTACTTTGAGGCTTTTTCTGCCTTCTATCTTACTTTTTTTTAATTTGGAGGGAACTCTCATTTGTTTAGTATATTTTTGCCCATCCCTTTATTTTTTATTTATCTGCAATTTTGTTTTAGGTATGCTATCTGTAAATGGCATACAGTTAGATTTTATAGAAGAATTATTCTCATGCATTCGAAAAATATTTATTGAATGTCTATTACTTGTCAGACACCCTTAAGCCATTCAGATATGTTGTGATAACAGATCTGTTTGGTCTGCTCTGAGTGATTTTTCTTAAAAAATATAAATCTTAAGCCATCTTAAAAATCCTAACCATCCTAAAAATCTTCCTCTGGTTCCTCAAAGTCTGAGCAATCAAGTCCATTCTACTTTGCATGAGCTAAGAGCTATGAAAGGCTCTTTGTGACCTGTTCTTTGTTTTCCTTTCAGTCTCATCTCCTAGTATTCCCTAAGCTGTTATTCTATATCCACTTCATCCTCATCTACATGCAGTTCTGCAAACTTACCAGGCCTTTCAAAAAATTCTGTTCTCTATACTTGGAACTCTTTCCCCCCTTCTATTCATCCTTCAGTGTTCAGTTCAAAGACCCAAGGCCTTCACTAATACCACTCCCACACCACCGCTATGTTCTTCTCTTCTGACTTTCATTTTCAATTGCACATAGACTTCTCAGATTCAATATGCCCCAAACTGAAAATATATCATCTCCCCCCCAACCAGCTCATTCCCCCTTGTTCCTTACTGCAGAAATGGCACTACCACCTAATCTCTTGCTAAGGTGGAATACCAAGCACCATACTTGGTTCATACTTAATTTCCACTGTGTCCTGCTAATTATATTCATGAATTTCTCTCAAATTCATCCAGTGATCTCTATCCCTCCTCCCTCTACCTAGTTAGGCCACCAATATGTCTAATGTAGATTACTAAAACCATTTCCTACTTACTTGCCTATACTTTCAGTCTTAATTCCCCCTGCAATCCATCTTCTACAATGCTCCTAGAATACACCTGTCACCTGTCTAAACACAATTCTGAATGTTATTTCCCTGCTTTAAAACTTTAGTGCATAAGACTGGGGATGAGTAATTCTGAAGACACAAGAACTCTCTGCACATGTCCCTAAGATAAATTCCAAACTCCTCACTGGCCCTTATAAAGTACCACAAGCATCATCCTCCCAGCCTCATGTTCTGTCATTTGTCCACCACACCCTAGGCACGCTCAACTTTTCCAGTCCCCACTGCCCCGTGCTCTTTACACACGCTACTCCCTCTGCCTGTAACACTCTTCTTTCTGCCTGGCTAACTCAGACTCATTCTTCAGAACACAACTAAGACACAGTATCTGTTTCAAATCATTCTCTAAATCCCAAAGCTGGGGTCAGGTCTCCCTTCTGTGTGATTCCACTGTATACTCCACAGGTTCTGCCACACTGAAAGGCTAACTGCTTGTTTGTTTGTCCACTTCCTCCACTAGTGTGTTTACTCAAAATATGGCAGTGACTAAGTCTTGCTTGTTTATTATGGCTCTCCCAGAACTTAGAGCAAAATGGTTAATCAACAGATATTTGTTAGATAATTAAGTACAAAAGTATGTGTAGAGAGGAAACAAAGAATAACAAAACTCTACCTGCTCTAAAGCTACTAGGATAAATAACATCCACATACATAACTATGAAATAAAGATTTAAGAAAAATGGTAGAGATGATCTAAACAAAGAGAAACACCAATTCAGTATCTCTGGGGTGATCTCCAAAGTAAGGTGCCAAAGATGAATCTTTAGAGTATGCAAAGAAAATATTAGAACTCTTATTTATATATATTTTTAATTTCCAGTTTGAAGTGTTTTCTAATGTGTTTAATATAGTAACATGGTAAGTAACACAATCATTCATATACGGAGCTGTGCTCAACATTTTACTGAGTGGAATAGACAATAAAGCTTGGAAATCACAGTTCTAGGGCATCTGACTTAACCTTTGTGTATTGGTGGGGGTCACAAATCTCTCTGAGAATCTGGTGAAAACCAAGGATTATCTCCCAGAAAAATGAACGTAAATAAATATGTATTATATATATATTTTTTAAGTTTTAGGATTTCTAGGGTACCTTGGCCCCCAGGTTAAGTCCTGGCCTAAGGCCTCCAGTTCTACAAGAAGTCTGCCAGGAAGAAGGATGAGGTCAGCAAAATGCCTCAAGTCCTCTGATCCTATTATTCCCGACCTTCCCACTGCTCCACAAATCTTGCTCTTCCTCCTCCCCACAGGTGAATCACCACATTTTCCCCAGGCAGGCTTGAAATTTCCAATCCCCTCTGTAACTCACATAGAGTTTAGGATGGCAGTCAAAGATCTCCTTCTCAAGGGTATAACACAAACATCAGTTATTACCATACCACTATCATAATTCTTGCCATTTCCTGAAGCGTCATACTATTATTTTAATTTTTAATAATTAACTTTTAAACTTAAATTTAGTGACATTTTAAGTAATAATGAAGTGAAATCAGTTTTGATATCCTGGTTATTATTTTCCTACCTCACATCAAAATAAACACACACTTAAAATAAGGACTTTAGACCCTCACCAGTCACCAAGTTTTAGAGTACAATCCTAAGGTTTCCGCAGGCACTCTGGGATCTCTGCTGGGTAAGCAATAATTTGGACATCAATAATTTTGTTTTTGTTTTTTTTGTTTTTTTTAGCCAGAAAGAAACTTAAAAGCATTTGGTCCAATCTTCTGATTTTATAGATTAAAACGCTAAAACCGAGAGAGGTTAAGTGATTTGTCCAAGGTCAGATGAGAAGTTTAAGGAAATGTCTAGAATTAGTATTCAGGTCTACTATCAGTCCAGTACACTTTCCACTATGCTGTGTCCATTCAAATTACACTAGAATAATACTGTATCGAGAATTCTTCATCTGTTACCTACCTCACTCTTCCATTCAGATTTATCTGAACATGCTGCTGAAAATCTGGATATTTGGAAGCCAGATATGCAAAGTCAGGAGGTTTGTCCTTGTATCTATTTCTTGCATGCATTGATTTACTCAGAGCCATCTTTAAAAAGAAAAAAAAAGGGTGGGGGGGAATCGCATATTTAGTTAAAGAAAGTCAACAGGAAAAGCTGTGGTTGCCAAGTCAACAGTTACAGCCAATACATCTTTGTCAACCAAGTGAGAAAAAAAGAAGTTATATTTTGAAAATGTGCAACAACAAATAAGCACATGAAAAGATGCTCAACATCATTAGTCATTATGGAAATGCAAGTCAAAACCACAATAAGATATCACTTCATACCCATTAGGATGGCTATTATTAAAAAAAGAAAGGAAGGGAGGGAGGGAGGGAGGGAGGGAGGCAGGGAGGCAGGGAGGAAGGAAGGAAGGAAGGAAGGAAGGAAGGAAGGAAGGAAGGAAGGAAGGAAGGAAGGAAGAAAGAAAATAACAAGTATTGGTGAGTATGTAAAGAAACTGGAGCCCTCAGGCATTGCAGGTGGGAATGAAGATGGTATGACTGCTGTGGAGAAGTTTGGTGGTTCTTTAAAAAGTTAAACATTACCATATGACCCAGCAATTCCACTCCTAGGTATAGATCCAAAAGAACTGAAAGCAGAGATTCAAACAGATACTTACAATGTTCACAGCAGCATTATTCACAATAGTCAAAAGGCAGAAGCAACCCCAAGTGTCCACAAGCAGATAAATAAACAAAATGTGAGATATACATACAATGGAATATTATTCAGCCCTAAAAAGGGATGAAATTCTGACACATGCTACAACATGTATGAACCTTAAAAACATTATGCTAAGGGAAATAAGCCACACACTATAGCACAAATACTATATTATTCCACTTATATGAAGTGCCAACAATAGGCAAATTCATACAGACAGAGAGTAAACAAGAAGTTAGTAGGGGTTGGGAGGAGGGTGGAATGGTGAATTCCTGTTTAATGGTACATGGCTTCTGTTTAGGATGATGAAAAACTTCTAGAAATGGACAGTAGTGATGGCTGCACAACACTGCGAATATACCTAAAGCCACTGAATGGTATACTTAAAAATGGTTAAAATTTTAAATTTTACGTTATGTGTATTTTACCACAATTTTTAAAAATGTATGCAACATATGATGAATCTTTTTCTTTTAAACCAAGGGAAGAAAATTGGAAACTATTCCTTTAAATGCATCAAAGTGGCAGAAGGCAACATAATCTACAGCCAAGAATATTGTAGTCAGAGGTTAGTTTTTACAGTGGTCTTGCATGGATTGACTCTTTGGTAGTGCACCATAAAGTCACTAAAGTTTAAAAAAACATCTTTTTTTTTTTTTTTAACTTCCTGATTTCAAACTCTACCAAAAAACATCTTCTATTCCAACTTCTTTTATAAATTTCAGTCTTGTCATTTCCAGGTAGCTAAAACCAAATGAAAACAAACATAGCAATTTTGTTTTCCTCGAGAATACACAGAGGAAAAAAGTTAACACATTTATAGCAAGAAATAAAAACCGGAAAAAAACCATTGCAGTGGTTGAGTAAATCTCTAAGCAGTTGGTAATTTAAAAAATATTTTAGTGTGTATCTCTCGATGGTGATTTTTATTTTCTTCTTTACATCATTCTGCATTTTCCATTTTTTTCATAATGTGCATTCATCTAAATGGTATTGTGTAAGTCAGAATCCTGAGTCACCTGATAGTTCTCTATCCCTCTCGTATTCCAAGAAATCAAGCTATGTGGATTTTACCAGCTAAATACCTCTCAAATCCATCTATTTTTCCCTATGTCCACCAATAGCAGCCCAGTACGAGTTGCCTAGACTGCTACAACAGCCTCTTTTTTAAAAAAAATTTATTTATTTTATTTATTTTTTGCTGAGTTGGGTCTTCATTGCTGCACGTGGGCTTTCTCTAGGTACGGCAAGCAGGGGCTACTCTTCATTGCAGTGCGCAGGCTTCTCACTGCGGTGGCTTCTCTTGTTACGGAGCACGGGCCCTGGAGTGTGTGGGCTTCAGTAGTTGTGGCACGCGGGCTCAGCAGTTGTGGTGCATGGGCTTAGTTGCTCCGCGGCATGTGGGATCTTCCCGGACCAGGGCTCAAACCCATGTCCCCTGCATTGGCAGGTGGATTCTTAACCACTGCGCCACCAGGGAAGCCCAGACAGCCCCTTATTTGGTCTCCATGAGCCTACACTTCTTCTCTCCACTCCTTTTTCCACCTTGCAGTGATCATTTCTAAATGCAAATTTCACTGTGTCCTCCTTCCATGCCCACTTGCTCAAAACTTTACATTACTTCAGCATACATATAAGACCCAGCATGGTGTGGCCTTACCTATTTTTTCACCATCAGCTTACGTCTCACCCATTGCTCTTCTTTCTTTCCCTCCACTCTGGCAATAGGGTCTTTACCCAGGTTACTCTTTTTGTCTATAATGTTCTTTCCTCCCCCTCTTCACCTGATGAATTCCTACTCATCCTTACTACCACAGTTCAAGCATTTCTTCTTCAAGAAGGTCTTTCCTTCCCTAATCTCCCCAGTTCAGTCATATCCGCTATTGTAAAGTCTCTTAGCAGTAAGTACTGTTCCTTTACAGGCTTTGTTAGAGATGTAACTTTACATGGTAATAAATCTGTTAATACTCAGAAGGTTTTTGACAGCTTTCCACACTGGAAGTTTAACAACCATGTTCAAAAATTAATTGTCGAGATGTTCCAAATCATGCGTCTAACTGCCCACCAGACTATTCACTTGAAAGGCTCAAAAGTACTTCATGCACAACATGTCCAAAATTAAATCATTTCTACCCACCCCAAACTGGTCCTCTTCTAATCTTCACTATTTTGCTGAATGATACCACTATCTTCCTTGTGGCACAAAAGAGAGAAATCTTTAACAACTTTTCCACCCTGCCTCCCTCATTCCAAACACACCATGTCCTGAATATTCTCTATCTCCTAATTATTTCTTGACCCTATCCATTTTTCGCCCTTCATAACTCCGTATCTTTAGGCCACAGACCATAATCATCTCTTTCTTGGATGACTACAATAGCCTCTAACTGATGTCTCTCTAACCACTCTTTTCTTTGGCTGCGTTGGGTCTTTGTTGCTGCACGCGGGCTTTCTCTAGTTGCGGTGAGCGGGGGCCACTCTCCGTTGCAGTGCGCGGGCTTCTCATTGCAGTGGCTTCTCTTGTTGCGGAGCTTGGGCTCTAGGCATGCAGGCTTCAGTAGTTGTGGCTCACGGGCTCTAGGGCGCAGGCTCGATAGTTGTGGTGCACGGGGTTAGCTGCTCCACGGCATGTGGGATCTTCCCAGACCAGGGCTCGAACCCGTGTCCCCTGCATTGGCAGGTGGATTCTTAACCACTGCGCCACCAGGTAAGCCCTCTCTAACCACTCTTGCCCCAGCAATCCACTTCACCCCATAAACAACATCCCCCTCCTCCCACCCCAATACAAAACGGAACATTCCTTGGTAAATCCCTTCAGTGCCTTCCTAAAGCTTTTAGGCTGATAAAGTCCAAAATAATTAACAAGGCACACATAATCTACCTCTCCAAACTCATTTGTTGCCACTTTCTCCTCCCTGTTCAGAGTGTCATGCGTGTACCCTGATGTCAGTGCACACACATAACACTCTGAACACACATGGACAAATTAAATTACAAATATGATAGATTCATTTCCTTCATTATTCAACCCTTCTGGTCAGAACAGATGCACAATGAGTCAATAAAGTCACTTCTCTGCTAACCAAGCTCCCAATACAGGCGATGGGTTCTTAGCTAAATCTATCCCATTCCTCAGAGTTTAACTGAGCATCAGCGCTTACCTGGCATCAGCATTGTCACTCCTCACTTCTCTCTAACCTAATCTACTTTTCTCTTCCTGGCTCCCTCTGCTCTAGCCACATTGGCCTCCTTGCTGTTTCTCTAGCAAGTCTGGCACACTCTTATCTCACGGCTTTTGTACTTGCTGTTTGGTCTGCATAAACTTGTTATTCCCTCAGAAATACATACATACAAGGTACCCTCACACCTTATTCAGGTCTTTGATCAAATGTCACTTCCTGGGGCTTCCCTGGTGGCGCAGTGGTTGAGAGTCCGCCTGCCGATGCAGGGGACGCGGGTTCGTGCCCCGGTCCGGGAAGATCCCACATGCCGCGGA
>NC_041227.1:92133905-92176812 GCF_002837175.3 Physeter macrocephalus | reverse complement strand
GGTGGCGCAGTGGTTGAGAGTCCGCCTGCCGATGCAGGGGACGCGGGTTCGTGCCCCGGTCCGGGAAGATCCCACATGCCGCGGAACGGCTGGGCCCGTGGGCCATGGCCACTGGGCCTGCGCGTCCGGAGCCTGTGCTCCACGACAGGAGAGGCCGCAGCGGTGAGAGGCCCGCGTACCGCAAAACAAACAAACAAAAAACCAAAACAAATGTCACTTCCTCATTGATGTCTTTCCTGAGTACCTCCATTTAAATAAGCAGTGAGTGAACACACTCCTTGTCTCTCTTAGTAGCTTCAGTCTTCTACATAAAACTTACCCATCTGACATTGCATATATTTCACTTATTTTTTTTTAAATCTGCCCTGCCAGTAAGCTTCATGAGGGAAAATATTTTGTGTATCTTATTATTCACTGCGATATCCCAGAGCCTAAAGTAGGGCCTGGAGAGCGGACACGCAATAAGTGTTTTTTGATTGAAAGCACGATGGAACTCTTTACACTGTCCAGGACACTGAAACACAGCACCCTCATTCTTGATAAGCAGTCCCCATCTTAAGTCTCTAAAAGGCTCAGGCCTAGGGCTGGACCTTTTTCTTCTGGTTACCCGAGTCAGTCCAGAAAGCCAAAGTAGTAGACCTTCACTTAAGCTTCTGCTTCGACTTTCTTTGATCTTTCCCATCTCCACGCTTCTGTTTCCTTGGTTTCTCCTGACCCTTAATAATCCTCTTCAACTACCATGTGTCTTAATACATAAGTCTGTATAATAATCTAAATTCCGCTTTCAGAACTTTGAATTCCTTCTGCACAGATCCCTACCACTTCAATCCTAATCTCCGTTTTCTCTCGTCTCCTCCCCTCAAAAATCCGACTTTTTCCACTAGTTCGACCACTGTCAGTTCTCCATCTCTTCCACTCCTTCCACGCCCTCATATTACCCACTCAGACTATCTTCCCGCCTCAGTTTTGGATCTCTCTAAACCTCCTCCGCCCCGCCGGTCTTTCCTACTTCAGTACTAGTCGCCACTCTATTTGCCAACTCCTCCTACCCACCCCAACACACATATACCCCCGCACGCGCACGCACATGTACACACACACCATCTGGTCTCTCTCCTTAGACCCCGAAACCAACACCTCACAGGCCCAGAACAGGAGAATGTGGAACCTAGGTGATACACAGGTTGGATGAACTCGCAACCCGCGTGAGAGATATTAAGTGACTCACCTCCTAAGTCTAAGTTCCTTCCAGACGACTAGTCTAGTGTGGGCCCCTACAACACCAGTCTTAAGCCACCAGCGGCCCGAAGATCCTAGAAACGCAAACGTTACGCTCCTTGTGCGCCGCCATCTTGGGCCTCCATTCAGCCTCGTGATTGGACGAGCCATTCTCGCGCGACCTGCTGCAGATTCTGAAGAAAGAAGAAACTGTCGCGAGACCTGGACTTCGCGGCTCCTTCTGTCAGAGGGAGGGGGCGTGGTAGCAAGCAGAGTCCTTTGGGTTAGGACGCCTGGTTTTAAATCTGGTAGGGATATTGTTCTTTAAAAATGTAGATTAAAAAAAATATGTAGCCTTCTGTGCCCCACTCCAGATTTACTAAATCACATTCTCTGGGTTTGGGCGAAGAATATAAGGATGGCTGCGCGGGGAAGGGGGGGAGGGGTGTTTTTGGATTACACGGCGGCAATTACCGTTTATTCTGCAACAGGTCTCTCCTCGTGCGATGTCTCACTTGATCATCACAGATAAACCTGTGAGGTGAGGAAGGGTAGTCTCATTTACAGACAAAGAACTGGGGATCAGAAATATGAAGTCGTTTGTTCAATATCTTACATCCAGATGACATCAAATCCACGTATTTCCTCACCTGCCTCTTGAGCTGGAAGCAATGTTAAATGCTTTCCATTTTTCTTCTCAACTCGGTTATACTAATTTTTACCCTCCTCTGGTAAGTAGTGTGAATATTAGTTCCCCGTTGTACAATTGAGACCAAAAGGTAAATTACTTTCAAAAGGCGTACAATAAGTAACAAAACTAGGGCTAAAGGCTGAACCTCTGGACCCCTACCTAGTACCTCTTTCCTTTAAAAAAGCTTCCCTATGTCCTAGAAATTAATGTGAAAGCTTCTGGCAAACTGTTGTAATACAGTTAAGAGATAGGGATGGAGACTTCAGCTTTATGCAGAACTGAGTGTACCAGTTGTCACTCCAGAAGAGGTGAGGAGGTGTTTTAATTATCTGTTGTTTAACCACCACCCCAAATGTATAGCTTAAAACAACAACCATATTATTTGTTCACTGTGAAATCTGGGCTGGGATTAACCCCGCCATCCTGCTAGCCTTGCTATAGGTCGTAGCATCAGCTGGGGGCTGGTTCCGCGGGAATGACTGGGCCTCTCTCTTCGTGTTGTCTCAAATTCTCTCCCTCTCCATGTGACCTTTCTACATAATTCTTCAGCAGAGAAGCCATATTTCTTACATGTTGGATTAGGACTTCCAAAAAGACAAAAGTGGAAGTTGGTACGCCTTCTTAAGGCTTAGCCTCCGGACTGGTGCTTTCACCATATTCTGTTGGTTAAAGCAAGTCAAAGGGCCAGCCCAAATTCAAGAGTAGAGGCCTATGCCAGGGTACCTTCCGGTACGGGAAGGCATGGTTCACTGGGTCCCCCAATGTAACAGAATACTACAGAAAGTTTTATGTCTTTAATTGGTAGTGTCTTTTTATTTTTACAGTATTTAGTGCTTACTTCTGGAAAGGTAAAAAGAGAAAATGGCCTTGAAGTTAAGGCTGGTAAAGTTGAAAGTGGATTGTATGTAAAATGCTGGTGAATTTCTGTTAGCTCCAGACAGCTCCATTTCCTCTGTGGGTCAAACCAGAGAGACCATAGCTCTGCAGCCAGGGAATTTGGGCTTTAATCCTCCTCCCACCACTTTCTAACTCTTTGATTATGGGCAATTTACTTAAACTATTCAAGCCTTGCTTTGTTCAATATGCAAATCTCTCTCATAGGGTTGCTGTGAGAAGTAAATCAGATAATGCGTGTAAAACACTTAGCGTAGTTTCTGGCTCATAGTAAGCTATTATTATTATTATTCCTGATGACTTCTGTGGTCAGTTTCCATTTTTAGAAAATTATTTCATAAAGATAAAACATGTTCATTATAGAAAATTTGTAAGAAATTTAAATAATATAGGAAAATATGAAAGAGAAAGCAAAAATTATCTAACCTCTCAGCCCCTAGAGTCAATCACCATCAAAGTTTGATAACCTTACTTCTAGACCTGTATATATTCATAAGGATATATAACTAAATAATTTTTGTAGTAATAGCATTTTATATATATATTTATATATATATACATATATACACACAAAATGCAAGTCTTGGGGGTTCTCCTACTTCAGTTAATATAGTTCTGTACCATTCTTTGTAATAAGTACATAGTATTCCATTGCATGGATGTGCCACAGATTTTTTAAACTCATTTCCCTGTGGGTGGACATAGGTTGGCCTGCTCCCAAAACTGTGGTATAATGATAAATACATCTCCTTAAAAAAAATTTTTTTTTACATAAAATGAAATTGTCTAGAGACTTCACAAAATAGATTAATAAGATATTCAACATCTGCCTCTTAGGGCTTATATCTCTGACGTACTGTCAAATCCCCAAGGATTTAATCTGGTAGAAGTCTGTCTAACTTCCACACTCAGCAAGGACAGTATAGGTGTCCAATTAGTCAGTTACAAACTTTGCTTCTTGCTGCCTCTTTGTAGTAGGAAATTGATACTGCACATTCAGCAGGTAATGCTGTTAATTCTGATATGTTGCATAGCTCCTACCAGAGCTGCTTTTAGCATCAGCCACCTATTGTGCTGAACTCAACTCTTGAGGGCCTGGATTCCCACTTTGCTGAAGTTACTTATTTCAAAGACCATGTTGCTCTTCCCTGCTACTGTTCTGGCCAGGGCCAGGCAGTCAACATCCACAGGTCTCTCTAGCTTCATGTCTCAGGGAGCAATGATGGAGTATCAGTTCCTTCTAGCCCAGAAGATGCTGGCCTCCTTATGTAAATTCATCCAACTCCTGCTTAAGGACCAAGTTAATATATCAGATTTCTAATGGCTCCCTTAATTAAGTCACAAAAGCTACACCTTAATCTCAGAAAAATGACTATTTCTCAGCCTACATTTATATAACTGAGAGCTACTCAAGTGATGTTTACACTTAGGACACCATATTTTTCATTATTACAAATAATGCTGAATTCTTTCAAGAATCTGAAAAGTAAATTTCAAAATTTAATAGCTGGTGGAAGAGCTGGATCTGAATGTACATCTGACTACTTTCCCTCCTGTTCCAGGTCCCACATAACAAGACATTAATTTAAAAAATAAAAATATAAATTCCAAATAGGAGTGAAAACCCAGAAATAGTGCCATTGACAGACCAGAAAATTTGAAGACATTCTGAAAAAATAGGAAACAAATAGAAATAACAACTAATATGCCAAGAGATTTTTATATGGAAATGCAGATGATTTTGGAATTTATCTGGAAAACAAAGTGTGCAAGGATAGCTAGTAATTATGTTTTCCCCTTGGAAAAAAATTAAGATGACATCACATATAAAATAAATCTTATGTGGATAATAAACAGAACAAGTATTAAAAACCAATGAAATCAACTATAGAAGTGTTAGAAGAATATAGGAGAATGCTTTTATAAGCTTAGAATAGGGAGGGCCTTCTGAAGACACAAAACTCAAAAACCATAAAGGAAATATTTGCTAAATTTGATTATATAAAAATTTAAAACGTCAATATAATAAAAGATGCTACAATAATAGACAACAAACAGGGAGAAAATATTTGCAATAAATATAGCAGACAAAGTGTTAAAATCCAAGCTATATTCTCAGAAAATGACAAATCAACAAGAAAATAATTCAGTGTTAAAAGGAGCACTGGAGGGGCTTCCCTGGTGGCGCAGTGGTTGCGCGTCCGCCTGCCGATGCAGGGGAACCGGGTTTGCGCCCCGTCTGGAAGGATCCCACATGCCGCGGAGCGGCTGGGCCCGTGAGCCATGGCCGCTGGGCCTGCGCGTCCGGAGCCTGTGCTCCGCAACGGGAGAGGCCACAACAGAGGGAGGCCCGCATACCACCAAAAAAAAAAAAAAAAAAAAAAAAGGAGCACTGGATATGAAGGAAATTAATAAAAGAGCATATATAGTTGATCAATGAACATATATGAAAAAATGCTCAAATGCATTCATAACCATAGAAAGGCATAGTAAAATAACTATAATATATCATTTTAAATATATCAGATTAATAAAAATAAAAATATTAATAGTATCCAATAATGGCAAAGCGTGTTGGTTAGCTTTTGCTGTGTAACAAACCACCCTAAAACTTAATGGTTTTAAGAGTCTCATGCTCTACCGACTGAGCTAGCCGGGCGCTACTTAATGGTTTTAAACATCAGACATTATTACAGTTCTGTGCTGGACAGTTATTCTGGTCTGGGCTGGTTCAGCTGATGTCTGCAATTTGCTGGAGGTTGTGCTGGAGTTTGGATGGTCTAGGATGACCTTACTCACGTGGCTGGCAGTTGGCAGGCTGGTTGGTTTAGGGTAAGGGTCAGCAAAGAACTGCAGGTTGGCCAAGTCTGTTCCCACCTTATTATTCATATATTGTTTTATGGCTGCTTTCACAATACAACAGCAGAGTTGAATAGCTGCAACAGAGACCATATAGCATGCAAATCTAAAAATACATACTATATGGTCCTTTACAGAAACTGTTTGCCAACCCTGGTCTAGGGAACCTAATCTGGAGTATTTACCTCTACTTCACATTGTTTCTCACCCTCCAGTAGGATAGACTGGGTTTATTCACTTGGCAGCAACATTCCAAGAGAGTGAGAAAGTAAGCTATTGATAACAATAGCTCTTAAGGCCTAGGGCAACCCAATGCAAGGAGTGGGGAAATAGACTTCACCTGTGGATGAGGGGAAACAGAAAAAATAAATTGCCTTTTTTGAAGGATCATGTGGCAATACATATTAAAATCTAAAATGTACAATCTTAGAATATCCGTGAAAGGAAGAAACTGATAACAGTGATTGCTTCTGGAGTAAAGAACTGATGATGGGGAGACAGGAACTGGAAGGAGACTTACTTTTCAATATGATTGATTTTGTACCTTTTGAATCTTGTACTAAGGGTATACTGAAAAATAAATAAATGTGTACATATTCTTCTAACCAGCAATTCCATTTTTAAGTTATGTCCCAGAGAAATACATATTTACAGTGAGGTTGAGGTAGGTATAAATATGTTCATTGTTAAAAAAAAAAAAAAAGAGATGTTCATTTTACATTATTTATAAAATAGAAAAAAAGAGGAACAATGTAAATACTCCTCAGTACAGGAATGAGCAAATAAGTTATGGTACATCTGTATTATGAAATGCTATGTAGGTGTTAAAAATAAATAAATATCTGCTGACATGGAAAATCTCCAAGATACAGAATAAGGTAAAAGGAAATTGTGAGACAGTAGTTTCAGTTTGAAACCGTTTATATAAAGCAAAAACAAAACACATATTTCAATATGAAAATGTAAACATGTAAATGTAGCCATAGGACAAGATCTGAAGGGAAAAACCCTAAACTGATAACAGTGGTTACTTTGGGGAAACTGAGTTGGAATGATAGAGGTAGGGTGTGAGAGTTTAAATTTTTTTCTGCATTAAGTGTTTAACAATGATAATGAATCGATATACATTTGTATAATTTAAAAATAGATTCTAAATAATAAAAATAACCTGAAAAGAAGACAAAATCAGGCTTGTCAAAAAAACCACATCCTGAAAGCTCATGCAGGAAAAGACAGTTTGGAGGGGAAGCAAAGTTGGATAATATGGGGCTTCCCTGGTGGCACTGTGGTTGGGAATCTGCCTGCCGGTGCAGGGGACACGGGTTCGTACCCCACTGTGGTGCTAAAATGTATATGACCTCAGTTCCTAACTGGTTAATAGTCACTCACATTCCTCATGATAAAAGTCTCATTGTCGGGGCTTCCCTGGTGGCACAGTGGTTGAGAGTCTGCCTGCCGGTGCAGGGGACACGGGTTCGAGCCCTGGACTGGGAGGATCCCACATGCTGCGGAGCAGCTGGGCCCGTGCGCCACAGCTACTGAGCCTGAGCTCTGGAGCCCACGAACCACAACTGCTGAGCCCACGTGCCACAACTACTGAAGCCTGCTCGCCTGGAGCCTGTGCTCTGCAGCAGGAGAGGCCATGACAGTGAGAGGCCTGCGCACCGCAAAGAAGAGTAGCCCCTGCTCGCCCCAGCTAGAGAGGGCCCGAGCACAGCAACTAAGAACCAACAGCCAAAACAAACAAATAAATAAATAAATAAATTTATTTAAAAAAAAAAAAGTTGGATAATATGAGATAAAAGAGATTTAGAAGCTATATCCAGAAGCTCCAACTCTGTTTAGTAGGAGTTCCAGAAGGTGATAACAGAGAGAATAAAAGAATAATGGAAGAAAATATCCTAAATCTGAGAAAGATACAAGCCTTCATATTGAAAGAGTTTACTGTGTACCAAACTGAATGAATTTTAAAAGGCCGCACCAGGGAATTCCCTGGCAGTCCAGTGGTTAGGACTCAGTACTTTCACTGCCGTGACCCTGGGTTCAATCCCTGGTCGGGGAACTAAGATGCCGCAAGCCACGCGGTGCAGCCAAAATAAAAATAAAAATTAAAAAAAAAGCCACACCAAGTGAAGTTGTTAGGGTAGACCCTAATCCAATGTGACTGGTGTCCTTATAAGGAGAGGAGATTAGGTCACAGGTAATGCAGACAGAGGGACCATGAAAGGACACAGCAAGAATGCCATCTGTGAGCAAAAGAAAGAGGCCTCAGAAGAAACCAAAACTGTTGACAGCTTGATCTTGGACTTCTAGCCTTCAGAAGTGTGAAAAAATAAATCTCTGTTGTTTAAAGCCACCTAGTCAATGGTTTTTTTTTTTGCGCTACGCGGGTCTCTCACTGTTGTGGCCTCTCCCGTTGCGGAGCACAGGCTCCGGACGCGCAGGCTCAGCGGCCATGGCTCACGGGCCTAGCCGTTCCGCGGCATGTGGGGTCTTCCCGGACCGGGGCACGAGCCCGTGTCCCCTGCATTGGCAGGCGGACTCTCAACCACTGCGCCACCGGGGAAGCCCAATGGTATTTTTTTATGGCAGCCTTAGCAAACGAATAGAGCCTCCTTCATTATGTTTATTCAGAAGTATTTTATTCTCTTTGATACTATTGTAAATGGAGGGTTTTTTTTAAATTGTTTTTTTAAATTAATTTATTTATTTGGCTACCTTAGGTCTTAG
This sequence comes from Physeter macrocephalus, assembly GCF_002837175.3. NCBI lineage: Eukaryota > Metazoa > Chordata > Mammalia > Artiodactyla > Physeteridae > Physeter > Physeter macrocephalus. Next base: position 92,168,420 of record NC_041227.1, on the reverse strand, counting down.
TTGCGGTACGCGGGATCTTTCGTTGTGGCGAGCGGACTCTTCATTGCCCCGGGCGGGCTTCTCTCTAGTTGTGGCGGGTGGGCTACAGAGTGCCCGGGCTCAGAAGTTGCAGCGCATGGGCTTAGTTGCTCCATGGTATGTGGGATCTTAGTTCCCCGACCAGGGATCGAATCCAAGTCCCCTGCATTGGAAGGCGGATTCTTAACCACTGGACCACCAGGGAAGTCTCTGGAGTTTTTTTCTAAATTTCCTTTTTGGATTGTTCATTGTTAGTCTGTAGAAATGCGACTGATTTTCGTGGATTGATTTTGCATCCTGTAACTGCTGAACTTTTTAGTTTTAAACAGGTTTTTTTGTGGGTTTGTGTGTGTGTATGTGTGTTTTGTGGATTCTTTAGGGTTTTCTACGTATAAGATCATGTCATCTATGAACAGAGATCATTTTACATTTTCTTTCCAATGTGGATGCTTTTTATTTATTTTTCTTGCCTAATGGTTCTAGCTAGAACTTCCAATATGATGTTGAATAGAAGTGGCAAAAGCAAGCATCCTTGTCTTGTTGCTAATCTTAAAGAAAAAGCTTTTGGTCTTTCACCACTGAAAATGACATTAGCTGTGGGTTTTTCATATATAGCCCTTATTATGTTGAGGTAATTTGCTTCTGTTCCTAGTATGTTGAATGTTTTTATCAAGAAATTGTGCTAAACCTTGTCAAATGCTTTTTCCTCATCAATTGAGAAGATCATGCGTTTTTTTCCCTTCATTCTGTTAATGTGGAGTATTATTTGTTTGACTTTTGTATGTTAAACCATCCTTGCATTCCAAGAATAGACCCACTTGGTCATTGTGTATAATCTTTTTAATATACTATTGAATTCAGTTTGCTAGTATTTTGTTGAAGATTTTTACATCAGTGTTCACAAGGGATCTGTACTTTTCTTTGACTACGGTATCTTTGTCTTGTTGTGGTATTAGGGTAATGCTGGCCTCATAGAATGAGTTTGGAAGTATTCCCTCCCCTTCAATTTTTTGGAAGAGTTGGAAGAGCATTGGTGTTAATTTTTCTTTAAATATTCACAATTGCTTTTTTCTTTTGGCCATGCGGTGCCGCATGTGGGATCTTAGTTCCCCGATCAGGTATTGGACCCATGCCCACTACAGTGGAAGCGTGGAGTTTTCACCACTGGGCCGCCGGGGAAGTCTATGCAATTGCTGTCATTAATCTATCTAGAATTTAGTGTGGTATGGATCTTTTCCAAATGGCTAGCTGGATGTTATGTATCTAACCACACACACACATAAAAATTTGTGTGTGTGTGGTTAAATACACATAACATAAAATTTACCATCTTAAGTATTTTAAGTGTACAGTTCAGTAGTGTTAACATTGAGCATTGTTGTGAAACAGATCTTTGGAACTTTTTCAACTTACAAAATGAAAACCCTATATCCATTAAATAGCATCTCCTTTTCCCCTCCCCCAGGCCCTGGTAACCACTGTTCTACTTTCTGTTTCTATGAATTTGACTATTTCAGATAGCTTATATAAGTGGAATCATTCAGTATATCTTTTTGTGACTTAATTCACAATATTTCATCTGAATACAATTTTTAACTCACTGATTTGAATTGTCCTCTTGGACAATTATGTAGTTCCCACATATGCTTGGGCTTGCTTCTAGACTTGTCACGTTGATCTGTCTGCCTATTTCTACACATGTACACATTTGTTTTTATTATTGTAGGTTTCTGTTGCCTGACTCTTCTCACATGTTTATGCTTCCAACTAAACTCCAGAACCATTTTATTAAGTTTTCTACAAAAATCCTTTTGGGATTTTTTTATTGGTATTACATTAAATAGATAGATCAATTTTGAGAGGATTGGCATCTCTACAATATTGACTCTTCCATTTATATTTAATAAGACTTCACCTCAGCATACAAGAAATTCACAACAGAGTCCCACTCTTCCTTTTCCTCCCATGTTTACCCACCATCCAGCTGAATTCACTATGACCTGGTCCCTGAACACACTTCATGTTCTTTTCTTCCTTTTTTTTGCTCAAGCTGAAATGTCCTCCCTCTTCCTGAAATGTCCTCCTCTTCTCCTTCCCACAATTTCTGCTGGTCCATATCCTACACATACTTTATATCCCATTACAGATTGCCCCTTTACCCTGATTCCTCCATGCAGATGTGACTTCTCCCTCCTTTTAAACTCCATAGTACTTGGTTTGTCATTTTATGAAGTGCTCACCTCAATTTTCCCCGTTATAGCTATTTGTGTGCTTCTCTTACTGGTCCACACTTAACAACAATTTTGTTTATGTTTTTTTCTCTGGTTGAGAGAGTTTTTTTCTTTTTTCTTTTTCTTTTTTATTGAAGTACAGTTGATGTACAATGTTGTGCTAGTTTCAAATGTACAGCAAAGTGATTCAGTTATACATACATCTATATATATATTCTTTTTCAGATTCTTCTCCCTTACAGGTTATTACAAAACATCGAGTACAGTTCTCTGTGCTATACAGTAGGTCCTTGTGGATTATAAATTTTACATATAGTAGTGTGTATATGTTAATCCCAAACTCCTAATTTATCCCTCCCTCTTCTTTCCCCCTTGGTAACCGTAAGTTTGTTTTCTATGTCTGTGGGTCTATTTGTTTTGTATATAAGTTCATTTGTATCTTTTATTATTATTATTATTTTTGGCCGCAATGCAAGACTTGCAGGATTTTGGTTCCCTCACCAGAGATTGAACCCAGGCCCCCCGCAGTGGAAATACAGAGTCCTAACCACTGGACCACCAGGGAATTCCCTGTATCTTTTTTTTTTAACAACAATTTTGAATTAGAGCAACAGATCTAAACGAGGAGTGCACATCAGAATCCAGGGAAAGCTTTTTTAAAACTCCACATGCTTTGATCCCACTCCAGGAAATTCTAACCCAGTAGGTCTGAGGTGGGGTTCTGATATCAGTATTTTGCATAGGTATTCTTAAAAATCTCCACAGGTATACTGTGTACATCTGGTTGAGAATCGCTGTTTTTAGATAAACCTCATGAACTCCTGAATATCCTATATATATAAAGCTAATGTCCTACCAAGTTTTGGCTCCCCGAGTGCAAGTCCTGTGTCTCATTCATCGGCCTGCACTCCTCCCCAAGTACATAGCCCCATAAAGGGTTGGCATTGAATCAAACTTGGACTGGTATTAAACGACAACATTGCTCTCTCTATTTCAATACCTTTACCAACATTTCACCTACTATTGCCTATAATCACCAGTCCAGGGCACTCCCTTTGCACCCTGTAGCCCTGAATACTGCAGCGGGAAAAAGGAAAAGCAGGAGAAATGCCAGCCCTCCTGCCATCAGTAGCTACAAGCCTGGTGCAGGAGTTCCAGGAAGGCTGGCCTCAGAAAGCAGGCAGGGCTGGGTTCTACATAACATCTAGCTCTGAACCTGTTTTCTCACCTGTAAAATGAGAACAGCATTAGCCACATCTACTTCCCAAGGATAGTGTGAGGCTCAGAAGAGGGAAGAGCAATGAGCGTGTTCTGACATTGTCCGCCAATACATTCACAGAGGGACTGTAGTAAATATTAGTATTCCTGAGCCAGCCTCCACCCCACCCCCGCCCCATCCCTCCACTTCTGCTTCTAGAGTCCCAGGGGTGCGATCCGGGTTCCAAGAAAGGCAGTTCAATCACACAACCATTCATTATGTATTCACCCACCATCTACCGAGAGGCTACCATGTGCCAGGCACTGGGGATGTAGAGATAAAAGACCAGCCCTGCTCTCAGGAGCCCAGAGGTCTCTGCTGGAGCCCAGTAGAGGGACACAGTTTGGATCCTGTGTCCACTGTTTAAAACGAAATAAAAGCAACTTCGAAAACAAGCTCATAGTAGTGGAGGATACAAAGTGAGTAACCACAGCCCCGTGAACAGGGAGGGTTAGCGCGGAGCCCAGAATGTGGGCTGTAACGGGAAGGGCGCAGAGCACGGTCAAGGGCGTTTCGTGGGGGCGGCGCCGGGCGGATTCCGACGCCCCTTTGGTTCCCGCGACCCCCTAGCCCACCCCCGCCTTCCTTCAGGTCCCAGGTTCCTCAGGCCCCCCGCCTCCCACGCCCCCGGGTCCCTGCACCCTTCGCCCCCGCGCCCTCCCATCCCCTGATTCCCGCCCCCTCAGTCCCTGGTCGTTTCGGTCCCCGCCTCCCTCGGGCTCTTCAGGGCGGGCTTCCTCGCCGGCATCTCCGCGCTGCTCCGGGCGCGGGCTGCTGCTTCTCCCCGGGCCGGGATCCGGCTGAAGCCGCAGACCACTGCCCCAACTCTCAGCCCCGCGCCAGCCTCCACCCTGCAGCTGGGACGTGGCCGCGGCCGCCCGCATCCCTGGTCCCCGGCTCCTCTCTTCCTGGGACGGGGCCGGGGGCACAGGCGAGGTGGGTCGGGAGCCGAGCTCACGCGCGGAAGGGCCTTAGAACCTGCAACCGAGTGAGGGCTCAAAGAAGATGCGCTAATAATGCTTTTCCCTGAAATCCTCTCCTACCCGCTCTGCTTCATTAGGCTTAATAATATCGCTCACTCTGGGAGCTGGAGGGGCGTTCCCAAACATCCGTGTTCAGGGGGTTGTCCAATACTAATATGGAACGGCTGATGTAAGTGTTTATTATGGGCCAGGCACTGTGCCTGGGGCTTCAAAGACGTTCTCTCCTCTAATCTTCACAACCACCGGATAAGATGGGGACTGTTATTGCCCCATTGTAGTGATGAAGAAACTAAGACTTCGATTAAGAATTCTTCAGAAGGTCCTGTTAGTGGTGGAACCAGAGCTCGAACCCCAACTGTCTGGCTCCCAGACATCTATTTACCTCTACCATGTGCTGTCCTCCACAGCACCTCTGCAGGGCTTGTGAGCAAGGGTCTTGGAGCAAAGTGGATGTTAGGTCCCGGAAGAGTGGAAGGAAAACATGCACATTGGGTTGTATTTTTAAATACTTTCAACTCAAAACACATCTCTTTTAATTGTTTAAGGCAGTTCGAATTTTGTGTTCTGTTATAACTGAATGTATCCTTATTGAAGTAGAATTTACATAACAAAAACTATTTGACCTTTTTAAAGTATGCAGTTCAGTTTTTAGTATATTCACAATGTTGTGCAGCCATTACCAGAACATTTTCATCACCCCCATAAGAAACCCCATACCCCTTAAGCAGACACTCCTCATCTCCCTCTCTCCCTTCCCCCAGGCAACCACTAATCTACTTTCTGTCTCTATGGATTTGCCTATTCTGGACATTTCATATAAATGGAATCATACAATATGTGACCTTTTGTGTCAGATACCTTTCACAGGGTAATGTTTGCAAGGTTTATCCATGCTGTAGCAGGTATCAATACTTCTTTCCTTTTGACGGCTGAATAATATTCCACTATATGGATATACCACATTTTACTTATCCGTTCATCAGCTGATGGACATTTGGGTTGTTTCCATGTTTTGGCTATTGTGAGTAGTACTGAACTATTCCTGTACAAGTTTTTGTTTGAACACCTCTTTTCAATTCTCTGGAATTGGAGTGGAATTGCTGGGTCATATGGTAACTCTCTGTTTAACTTTTTAAAGTTAATGGCTCATCATTTTATGTTCAGTCAGCAGTGTATGAGTGTTCCAATCAAAATAATGTACATAGTTTTAAAAAAATAGTGCTACAAGGCTTATGGCAAAATAAAACAGTCCTTTACCCATACCTCTGTCCCATTCCCAAGAGGCAACTACTTTCAACTCTTTTAACTGTTTTCTCACTTGCTTTTCTCCATACTTCTAAATAATATGCATTTGCTACAATTTCATAGTTTAGCAATTTTAGGCATTCTTCTGACTTCCAGTACTCTAATTATGTTTTCTTTTTTGTACAAAGTTTTGGTTTTCCTGAAATTATCAGTTGTCATATTTTCATTGGCTTAGTATTCCATGGCCTGTCTCTATTTCACTACCTTTTCCCATATGCTCCAAAAGATCTGTCACATGACTTTCAATAATTTTTCCATACACTCAAACACAGTTTGAACCCTTTGTTGGTTCCATTTGCATTTTGGAATCTGGAGGCATCCCCCTCCTCCTGCCCCAGTTTGAACTAGCTGCACCCACCTGGGGCCTGTGCACACCTGGGTCCTGCTGGGCCTGCCCTCACAAGTGCCCTGGATTGAGCTCCTGTCTCCAGTATCTATGAGTTCCTCTTTAACGTTGCACGTCTTCAACTTGCTAAAATACATCCTTCAGGAGTATTCTAAGATTGAGTGCTTGAGAAATTAAATATTTGGAGCATTTGTATGTCTCAGTCCGTTTCCATTCTACCATCACACATAAAATAATTTTAGATATACAAATCATTTTTCCTCATTATTTTGAAAGCAAAGCTTCATGGTCTTCTAATATCCAATGACTCTGGTAGGATCCCAAATGTCACTCTGATTCTTAAGGCTTTGTCTTTGACCTGTTTTTCCTTTTTTCTCGTTGGAAGCTCTTTAGGATCTTCTCTTTATTCTTGGAGCTCTGAAATGTGGTGACAAATATCTGTATTTTTTGTTCATTTGTTTGTTTGTTGTGCTAGCCTTTTGGTGATTTCTTTCAATCTGGAAAACTCAGGCCCTTCAGATCTGGGAAATTTTCCTGTAGTATTTCCTTTGATCATTTAAAGAGATTTTTGTTTTCACGGCTGGTAGAATCATCTAAACCAGCTCCTTTAAAAACAGTCAGCAAACACTTCTGGATGGTTCTGTCTTTTATTGTGTTTTTCTGATCATAAAGATAATGCTGACTTATGTAGAAAACTCAAACAAAACTGGAAACTGTAAAATTTAACATGCTTTTTAAAGATTCCATGAAAGTGGAGATGCAATAATAAAGACATGAAGTCATTTTTAATAGTTGTATAGCATTCCATTGGAAAGATGTACCATAATGAATTTGACCAGGCCTCTACCAGCAGGCAGCCATTTTCCGTTTCTCTTTACTGTAAACAGTGGTGGGATGCACATCTGATACACACAGATGCTACAATTTAAGTGGTCTTATCCCCCTGCTGCCCTGGGGTACAGTGGAAGTAGGGGAAGGGTCATGAGAAGATGAGATTCAACTCATTCTTTATGGAGGAGCTGTTGGGAGAGCATTTGAACTTGCCTGGAGATGACCTTGGCTTAACCTCCCTGATGGTGGTGCTTAGAGCAGCAGCTCTCGAACCTCAATGTGCACATGGAGCACCAGGTGAACTTGTTAAACAGTAGGTTCCTGATCTGAACCCCAGAAAGTCTGCTTCAGTATGAGGAAGGGTCTGAGGATCGGCTTTTTTTTTTTCATTTTTAAAAAATTTTATTTTAATTTTTAAATTTTTATTGGGGTATAAAATACCCCAAGGTTGTAAATCATAGTTGATTTACAATGTTGTGTTAGTTTCAGGTGTACAACAATGTGAATCAGTTATACATATACATATATCCACTCTTTTTTAGATTCTGAGAATCTGCTTTTTTTTTTTTTTTTTTTTTTTTTGCGGTACGGGGGCCTCTCCCTGTGGTGGCCTCTCCCGTTGCGGAGCACCGGCTCCGGACGCGCAGGCTCAGCGGCCATGACTCACGGGCCCAGCCGCTCCGCGGCATGTGGGATCTTCCCGGACCGGGGCACGAACCCTCGTCCCCTGCATCGGCAGGCGGACTCTCAACCACTGCGCCACCAGGGAAGCCCTGAGAATCTGCATTTTTAACAAGCACCCCAGCTGATTCTGATGTAGGTGGCTGGTGGACCACTAGGAGAAATACTGACTTGAAGAAATACTGACTTAGAGAGTGGAGGAGAAAGTGGAGGGAGGTAAATAGTGTTCACTTGAGAAACAGGAGAGGCTGTGGGGAGCAGATAGGGAAGGAAATTAAATAAGCATCTTTTGTCACCCCAGGGGACCAGGCTCCGGTGTGCTTTGGGTTCGGATAGAACTAACAAATCTACCTGCTGACCTTCATTCTCCAAAAGGATCCAGTGATTCTGATGATTACACAGCCCCCCCCCAAGACCCCTAGTCTATCCCTAAACTGTTATTTCCTCTCTTGTACTCAATGTTACTCAGTTAGGAATATAGGGATACATAGAAACATCTCACCACATTCACTAAGGCATTAAAAGACCGTGGGCTTGGGCTGGGAAAGATGGGAGCCGCCCCAGGGTTACCAGCAGAGATAACCGAGGTTAGGGATGGTGCTGGAATGTGGGAGAACAACACCAAGTCTTGGTGAGGATGTAGTGCAACAGGAGCTCTAGTGAGTGAAATGTAAATTGTTCTAACCACTCAGAAAAAAAATTTGACCCAATAATTCCACTCCAGGGTGTATACTCCAGAGAAAGTTGTACACTTGTATACAACTGTTGTATACTGGGCTCCAGGAAACATAAACATCCAGGATGTTCTTAGCAGCATTTTCAAAACAGCAAAAAATAGAAAGAATCCAAATGCCCTTGGACAAAAGAATGGATAAATTAATTGTGGTATATTCACGCAATGGAACACTATGCATATTACAAATGAGTGAACTATACACACATCAGCATGCATGAATCTTAGAAACATAATGAGTGAAAAAAGTAATCCTAGAAAAAAATACATTCTTGTTAAATTAAAAAATAAGCAAAACTGAACAATTTATTGTTTGCACATTTATATGTAGGAAAATATAAAGAAAAACAAAAGATTGTGGGACAAATTCAGAATAGTGGTCCCCTCTGGGTAAGGCAGGGGATGAGAGCTTTGAGCAATGGTAGTGTTTTCTAGTTCTTAAGTTGGGCCATGAGTTCATAGGTGTTTGTTTTATTATTATGCATATGACCATATATACATAACATGTATTCTTTTGGCTATATCAAACATCTCAAAATTTAAAAACTAAGAGAGAAAAATGAAATCCTCTAGCCACTACTGTGTTCTCTCAAGGTTATTTAATCCTTGGGTACCCCATCTCTCCTCCAACAGGCACTATGGACCAGGAAGCAAGACATCAGGCCTAAAGAGACCAATGGAAGCTTGTTAAAATCCACCTCCATCTCACCATTCAGAGACTGGGTTCTTCCCAATCTGTTTCTCATAGACTGTATCTGTCACTAAGTAATGGCCTCTTTTAGACCCAGCCAAGCTGATTGCATGTTTAGCTAATACGGCATTTTTCTCTGCTGACAGAAAGACTATACTTGGGACATTGTTTTCTGAACAAGCAAGCCATCCTACCACCTACTTTTTCTTATCCGATAGCACCCCTAGCCCCCACTCTATTCTGTCTGCTGGTCTCACATCGGGCTGGGTCTCCAGGCTTCCTTTCGAATCCCTGATGATGAGATTTTTCTGTTCCCTTCCTCACTGCCCATGAACTCAGCAGGTCTGGAGTTCTCTGGGCCTGGAATGTTCTCCCTCTGCCATATTTCCTAATTCAAAGACCACCCAACCTTTGGAAGAGGGCAGAGTTCCTGAGGTGAGGTTTTGCCTTGACCAATGCAGTTGAATGGTTTAGGTGGGTTTCAATGCCCCCTCTTTCTCCTACCTGACTGTGTGGCTTGGGGTAGGCCCCTTATCTTCACGGACCCTATTGGCTTGCCTGTAACATAGAGAGTATTGTCTTTGGGGATGTTAATAATGTGTAAGGACATTAAAAGATGGAAAGGATGTTAAAGTTCATCTAGTTTCACCCACTTGTCTTAAAGATGGAAAAACTAAGACGAGGATGAGGTGGAGACTTGGATGGACCAGGGATGCTTTATTAGCAGAAATTGGGCTAGAACTCAGGTCTCCTGTTTCTCCACCATCTTGCCTCCCTGATGCTTCCTGAGGCATAGAGGTGTGGGAGGAGGAACCTGAAGCCACTCAGCCCTGCCCAGCTCCATCCAAGGCCAAGGCATTCAACCTTAGAAGATGTTGTTTTTCAAACTGCTGATATTACCTGGGGGCGGGAAGAGCCTGCCTCACCTTTCAGCTGGTCCATTGCACAATCTGGCAAGCTGAGGCCCGAGACTTTTCTTCCCATACCAGGCTCGGCTATAGAAGGGAAAGGTCAGGGTATAGGGAATAACAAAAAAGTTGGACACTAGCTCTACCTTTCCCTCAGACCCTACTCCCCCTCCCCACAGGGGTTGGGGTGCATTGAGGGTAAGAGAGGCCTGAGGAGAGGAAACGGGTGGGAAAGCAAGCTTTCTGCACGAGCTGAAGGGGAAGAGCTGGTCCTCCTCACCCCTAAAGGAGTCTTCTATTTGGGGGAGGGAATTTGTGGACAAGGTAGAAAGAAACAGGAAGAAGCTTTTGGCCTGGTCCTGCTTTCAGTCCATGAGTTGATAATTTATTTTTGAAATGGAGAAATGGGAAGAGTTGAGAGAGAGAGCTGAGTTGGTCCGTGAGGCTGCCAGTGTAGACTCTGATGGAGGCAGTGGAGACTGGGCTCAGTGCAAAGAAGTCTGGGGTCCCAGTTTGATCCCCTGACCTGTGAGGCAGCAAACAGAGAGGCCAGGGCTATACACGGCCTCTCCCAGCTGTGAACTCATGCAGGCTGCCGTACTTCAGCTCCTATCTGAAACAGAGCCCCTATTCAGGAATTCCATCAAAGGCCCTCAGCATGCAATTAGAGGTTGTTTTTTCTTTCTTTTTAAAAAATTATTCAACTGTCATATATGAGACCAAATGACTATAACACAAAAGGGAGTTCTTTTTTCATTTAACATTACAATATACACAGCAAACCTGGGCTAGATCTTACAATCTGAATGCAGGTATTTAAACTTTTCCGGGCTGTTTGTGTTTACAGTGCATAGAAGTCTTGTAATTGAAGCCATGCCTTTCAGTCACTAGAGAAACCTTTGTAGCTGTCACATACTTCAGCTCCCAAACTCAGTTTTATAAGAACTAGAGTTTGGTTTTTCGGGGATCCCCCATTCCCACAGGTTATGTACAGTTTGGGGAGGGTTTTTTTGGGGGGGGTCCATCAGGCCCTCAGGCATTGGTCCCCGCAGGTTGCAGTGGCTCTGTCAACTGTTTGCATTCCAATCTGGCGACCTGGGACTCTGTCCCTAGATGCATTGAGCGGCTGTACCCTCCCCAAGGACCCAGCCTTCCTGCTCTCAGTATCACAGCCCTCTCTGCTCTTCCCTCTTTCCTTCCACCAGCCTGAGGGGAAATATTGGTGCACGATTATTAAAATATTTAAAAAAACAGACTTATGATAAAGTAACGCATGGGTTTTCTAAAAAAGCACATTAAATACCGAGATCTAGTGATGGTCTAATAACTTCATACTTTTGAGGTAGTGATATATGTAAACAATATTTCAACATATTGCAACCACCATAAAAGGATATGAAAATAGCTAATTTCTGCTGACGACAAAGGCACAAATACTGTTCATACAACAGCAATTTGTTGCCTACACTCAAAATTGAAGGAAATGCTATTTTTCAGATACAGGTTAGAGGAAAAAAAAAAAAAAGTAATTTTTTCCCATCCAAGTTCAAGGGCCCCAGGTCATAAGAAACCCTGATCAGAAGAAATTCATCTCTTCTCAATCCCTGTTTCTTCAGTAGGAGCCACAAACTCTCCCTGAGACTAGTAGCACAAGATCTATTATCTGCTTGAATGAAGGGGGAGAAAGTACGTGCATAGGTTAGTATCTCAGTAAAACTTTTCCATCTTAGTTTCATTGGGGTTTATTTACTCCTAGTTTACACACAATCCTAACATACCTGATAATCTCTTTTCTTAACTCACAGAAAAATAGGAACACATTTGAAAAAGGGAAATGTTCCTGCTAATAAAACACATTTATAATACCCAAGGTGACTGCAAACAGCCGGAAATGTAGGAAGAAGATTTTTTTTTTAAGGCAGACAAGAATTCAAAAATCACAGAAGATTGGAAAGATTTAGTTGGTGTAGAATCAAATAACTATATTTATTTTAATTTCCCTGATTGCTTCTCTGAGATTACAATATCTAATATTCATCACTATGACCCTATATTCTGAAGAAAAAGCTAAAGAATGTATACTTGTTCATCTATACTTAGGAAAGAAAGGATGGATAAAATATATTTAGCATAATGTCCAATCAAGATGGTTAAAATAGAGTTTTAATGCTTGAAGGGTATATATGAAGATTCTGGCTAACTGAGGTTTTGAAATTAATATTACACCCACGACCCTCTGCCCCCTTCATCCTGTGGTTCTTCTTACAGGACACTATTCAGCTTCCTATGCTTCCCTGGGAGTAAAGGACAGAGGTGGGGATTATGGGACCACTGGAGGGGAACCTATCTCAGTTCAGATGGCAACATCCATACCACATTATAGAGCATGGAGAACAGGGCCCAGGTGACTTCCATTCACCCAATGCCGGTCAGTGCGTACTATACAGCAGAATTCTGAAATCTATTCCCATCAAAGACAAATGTCCTCAACTTCACCTTTGGACGGGGTTCTCCCAGAAGGGACACCAAGAGAGATACCAGGGGCAGACACTGGAAGACACTTCTGAGCTTGGCTAGTCCAACCTGCTTTTTACTGGTGGGGAAACTGAGGCTCAGAAATGAAGTTAATGTAAAATTATCATGATTTCTTCCTTTAATATTTTGGCAGGATTCAATGACAAAGCCACCTGGGCCTGGAATGATTTTGTGGAATGTTTTTAAGTATTGATTTAATTTTATTCATAAGTATAGTACTATTCAGATTTTTCCATTTCTTCTTGTTGTTTAATTTTTCTCCTAATTTGCCCATTTCACCAAAGTGTAGAAATTATTGGAATAAAACTGTTTGTAATATCATTTTTAAAATATTGGTAGACTCTCCAGTGATATATTTTTTTCATTCCTGATGATAGTTATTTAAACCTTTTCTCCTCTTTTTTTTTTATCAGTTTTGCCAAGGGTTTAACAATTAGTCTTTTCAAAATATCAACATTTGTCTTTATTAATTGTCTCCACTTTATGTTTGCATTCTACTTCATTGAAGTATGTTCTTATCTTAATTATTTCTTCTTTCATTATCTTTGGGTTTAATCTGTCATTTAAAAATATTTCTTGACATGGCTCCTTTGAACATTAATTCTCAGTCTTTCTTCCTTTCTAATATATGCATTTAAGGCTGTAAACTTTCTTTTAGCCCAGGTACATTCCATAAGCTTTGATATGTCATATTTGTATTATCATTTAATTCCAAATACTTTCTCATGTCCATTGGGAGTTCTTTGACCTGTAGATCATACAGAAGTATATCAAAAATGTTGCAAGCATACAGAGATTTTCTAGCTAACCTTTCTGTTGTTCATTTTGAGTTTAATTCCATCGTGGTCAGTGAAAATACTCTATGATTTAAATACTCTAAGATTCATGAAGACTCACAAATATTGTCACTATACTCAATTTTGGTAAATGTTTCATCTGCCTAATAAATGCTAGTTTATATTCTGCAATTGTTGAGTGTTCTATACATGTTAAATAAATCAGGTTTCTTGGTTGTTGAAAACTTTTATCTCATTACTGATTTTTTTGTTAAAATTTTTTATATCTTTACTAATATTTTTGTTTGCTTTAATATTTTTTTCATTTTTTGTTGAAATCTTTTATATCTTTACCACAACGGGAGTGTATTAAGACCTCCCATTGTGAGTGTAGATTTGCCTATTTTCACATTCAGTTGCATTAATTTTTGCTTGCTCAATTTTGAGACTGTGTTATTAAGAGCATAGAAATTTAGAATTTTTACATTGTCCAGATTGTCGAATATTTTATTATTATGAAATGTCCTTATTTATTTCTAGTGATGCTTTTTGCTTTAAAGTTTACCTCGTATGATATTAAGATAGCTATGCCAGGTTTTTGTTGTTATTGTTAGCATATGCATGGTGAAGCCCTCCTTTTTATTGGAAAATCAGTCAACTCTCACAATACACCAATACTTATTTTCTGTTTGTTGTCGTTGCTTGTTTTTTTTTTTTTTTAAAGTAGTAACCATCCTAATGAGAGTGAGATGGTATCTCCCTGTGGTTGTGATTTGCATTTCACTAGTGATTATTGATGTTGAGCATATTTTCAATGAGCTTGTTGGTCATTTTTGTATATTTTATTCAGAAAAATGTCTATTCAAGTCATTTGCCCATTTTTGATTGGGTTGTTTGGGGTTTTTTTGTTGTTTTTGAGTGCATGGTATACCTTTTTGGATTATTTTACAACCATCCTTTCTGCATCCTTCTATTTAAGATGTACCTATTATAGGAAGCATATGCTTCCTTTTTAATCCAGTTTGAGAATCTCTCTTTTAATTGAAGTATTTAGTCTTATTGTAACTACTGATTGTTACCTATTGCTGCACAACAAATTACCCCAAAACTTAACAGCTTAAACGACAACAAACATTTATTGTCTCACACAGCTTCTGTAGGTTAGGAATTTGGGAGGAGCTTAGCTGGGTGGCCCCATTAAAGGAAGTCTCAGGGATATTTCATGACATTGAAAGTTCAAAGGATAAAAAGTAGGAAGCTGATCCGGACTTAGAAAGGGGTAAAACAATTGGCCAAGTCATAGAAAATGTGCTTGCTCTGTATCATAAATTATATGAGAAGATAAGCACTGATAACTTTTGCAAAGAAATAAAACATTTTAATTTTCAATGTTTCTAGTGTTTTAAATAACAGTGTACTAAGTAAATGTTAACTTTCTTTTCTTTTTTTCATTTTCCTAAACACTTATAACTGACAGTAGAGCTTTTAATGTTTTTTGGGTTTTTTTGCGGTGCGCGGGCCTCTCACTGCCGCGGCCCCTCCCGTCGCGGAGCACAGGCTCCGGATGCGCGGACGCAGCGGCCATGGCTCACGGGCCCAGCCGCTCCGCGGCATGTGGGATCCTCCTGGACCGGGGCACGAACCCGTGTCCCCTGCACTGGCAGGTGGACTCTCAACCACCGCGCCACCAGGGAAGCCCCTAGAGCTTTTAATGTTTTGACCAAGCTATTTAAAAGTCACAGAACAGTCATACTTTTTCTCATTGATTTTTTTTCTCATTGATTATTAAGATTGCTATGCATGGGTTTCAGCTTGCACAGTATTTATCTTTAATTTTTAATTTTTAAAATTTATTTTTGGCTGCGTTGGGTCTTTGTTGTTGCGTGGGCTTTCTCTAGCTGCGGCGAACGGGGGCTACTCTTCCTTGCAGTGCGCAGGCTTCTCACTGCAGTGGCTTCTCTTGTTGTGGAGCACCGGTTCAAGGCGTGCAGGCTTCAGCAGTTGTGGCTTGAGGGCTCTACAGCACAGACTCAATAGTTGCGGCGCACGGGCTTAGTTACTCCGTGACACGTGGGATCTTCCTGGACCAGGGCCCCCCCTGCATTGGCAGGCAGATTCTTAACCACTGCACCACCAGGGAAGTCCCAGGACATACATTTTTATATCCTACTTTTTCACTTAACATCATATCATAAACATCTTTTTTTTCATAAACATCTTTATATTATTGTACAGTATTTGTCAACATTAAATGATTGCATAACACTGCAATTGTTCCCCTTTTATTGGATACTCCAGGTTTTGCAATTTTTCACTATTGTAAAAAAAGGAGATTCAAATTTCACAGTTGCATGACCTCAAGTGCAGAAAAATATAACTTTTTATTTTCCTATAATTGAACTAAATTTCTTTCTTAAGCCCCAGGTCTCTAGAACAAAAAACATAATCAATAATCACTTCTAGGTAAACTCAGTCATAATCAGAATCTTTCTGCTCTTTCTAGCTCTTCACCTCTCTGTTTCTGAGGGAGTTATACAAATGTCACCAAGGAGTAAATGGGGAAGGGACAACCTCTCCTTGACCTTCATCTGCTTTGTCCCATGGTGGCCTCCTATTCCAGTGTAACAGGTGAGTCATCCCTGTCTGGCTCATAGAAAGGGGGCAGGGGTGGTGGTGTGTCAGTGGGAGTTGGGAAGGGTTCCCCCTCTATCCTGACAACCTGCTGATGTGTAGCCACATCCTATCTTTCCATGTGGCCTCTCCGAACCCAGACTGGAGTCCCCACCCCCTACCCCTACCAGGAGTAGGGTGTAGAAGCTGGGAGAAACTGTTTCTGGTCCCAAGCCTAGACATGCAAAGCTGTCATTTCTACTCCATAGTGTCTTCACTTAATGGTGGGAGATTTGCCTATAAAGCTTATTTGTTGCCTGCCTAAGCCTTGCCTAGGAATCAATAAAGGGGGTTTACTGAACTTCAGATGGGGTCAGATACACAGTTCCTGCTGTTTTGTTTCCTCTTCAAACTCTCCACCTGTCCTCCCTCTCTAATAAGGTCTTTTTTAAAATAATAAATTTATTTATCTATTTATTTTTGGCTGCGTTGGGTCTTCATTGCTGTGTGTGGGCTTTCTCTAGTTGTGGCCAGTGGGGGCTACTCTTCCTTGTGGTGTGTGGGCTTCTCATTGCGGTGGCTTCTCTTGTTGTGGAGCACGGGCTCTAGGCATGCAGCCTTCAGTAGTTGTGGCACACGGGCTCTGTAGTTGTGGCGCACAGGCTTAGTTGCTCTGTGGCATGTGGGACCAGGGCTCGAACCTGTGTCCCCTGCATGGGCAGGTGGATTCTTAATCACTGTGCCACCAGAGAAGTCCCTAAAAGTCTAATTTTTTTTTTTTTTTTTTTGGCTGCACCACACGGCATGAAGGATGTTAGTTCCTGGACCAGGGATTGAACCTGGGCCCACGGCAGTGAAAGTGCTGAGTCCTAACCACTGGACCACCAGGGAATTCCCCAAAGCCGACATTTTGTTGACTCTTTTTCTCTAGGTGCCCTCAAGTCTCACAACCCCAAAGGAGGGATGGTGGTCTTAGACTAAACGGGATTTTGAGGAAGGGAAAGAACATACCAGTTATCATCTTAAATTATCATCCTGCCTCATGATAATGCTGAAAAAATATTTGGGTACATATCACTGGTGCCCTTTGACAGACGGGGTGGGGCAGGTGTGTATGAACCAAGGCCTGATGTCATTAAGGAAGGTGAGGGGAGGTTCTGGAGGCTGAGGGTAGAGAGAGCGGTATAAGCAGGTGGTCCACCCTTGGCACAATGGTGGCACCATCCAAGGAACTAGGAGTAACTGCCTGCCCCTCCTCCCTCAGTGAGCAAAGATGGGGAGAAGGCTTTGACACACTTAAGGTTGCCCTTTCCAGTCCACAGGGACAATGGTGATTGCCCAAAACAACTACTTTATTCAGACAGCCCCTGCTCCCCACAATCTGTCATTCACCTATCAATCAATCTGTCTACATAAGTACTTTATGTGTATGTGATTTAGATATTTTCTTTAAACATTTTCTCAGAAGTGAAATTATGGGGTCAAAGGATAAAACTTGTATAATTCTGATGTTAAAGAATTCATGGTCTTGGGGCTTCCCTGGTGGCGCAGTGGTTGCGCGTCCGCCTGCCGATGCAGGGGAACCGGGTTCGCGCCCCGGTCTGGGAGGATCCCACATGCCGCGGAGCGGCTGGGCCCGTGAGCCATGGCCGCTGGGCCTGCACGTCCGGAGCCTGTGCTTCGCAACGGGAGAGGCCACGGCAGAGGGAGGCCCGCATACCACAAAAAAAAAAAAAAAAAAGAATTCATGGTCTTAATACAAAAAGTGCAAAGCTGTTAACTCAAAGGTGATCAACCATGGGGACTTCCCTGGTGGTCCAGTGGTTAAGACTCCGTGCTCCCAAAGCAGGGGGCCCAGGTTCGATCCCTGGTCAGGGAACTAGACCCCACATGCCGCAAGTAAAAGAGCCCACATGCCGCAAGTAAAAGAGCCCGCGTGCCGCAACTAAAGATCCCGCACGAGGCAACGAAGATTCCAAGTGCCACAGCGGGTCGTGCAGCCAAATAAATAAATAAATAAATAAATAAATCCTGGCCCTCCCAAAAAAAGGTGATCAAGCATTGGACACTGGTGGTAAAGAAATTTGTCAACATGTCAATATGTATGGCACACTTTGACCTAGCACCTCCACTTTTGGGAATTTACCTGAAGGAAATAATTGGACAGATATGCAAGGATGTATGTGCCAGGAGGTTCAAAGAAGTATGTGTATAACAGTTAAAAATAGACCTGATTTAAATATCTAATGATAAAGGATTGTTAAATAAAAAATAGTACATCTGTATGATCAAACGTCATGCAGTCATTAAAAATGATGGCAGGGGCTTCCCTGGTGGCGCAGTGGTTGCGCGTCCGCCTGCCGATGCAGGGGAACCGGGTTCGCGTCCCGGTCCGGGAAGATCCCGCGTGCCGCGGAGCGGCTGGGCCCGTGAGCCGTGGCCGCTGGGCCTGCGCGTCCAGAGCCTGTGCTCCGCGACGGGAGAGGCCACAGCGGAGGGAGGCCCGCATACCACAAAAAAAAAAAAAAAAAAAAAAAAAAAAAAAAAATGATGGCAAAAATCAGTATTGACTGAGAAGAAAAAAATTCATGATATGGTGCCCGGTGAAAAAAGCAGATTAGCAAAAATCTTATATAGTATCATCCCTTTAAAATTTATATTGTGTACATACACATAAAAGACCAGAAGGAAACACACCAACATATTAATAGTGGTTATCACTAGGTGGTGAGATTATTTTCTTTTCTTGGTTACTCTTTTCTGTATTTTTTACCTTAAATTACATTACTTTTAAAATCAGGGGAAACAAACAGTGAAAGGTAGCGTATGTAATTAGGCTACTTGGAATGCTATTTTACACATTTTGATCTGTTATTCACATAAAGATCTACCTGCACTGGAATTGATTTCTGGGACTTCATACTTCTTTTCACTTCACTTAGCCCAAGCCCTGCTCTTCCTCTGGCGTTAAATCCAGAATTCCCCACCCTTGTTCCCCCTCCCTTGTAGCCTCTGCTTCCTCCCCCGGGCCCCTGTTCTGTTCCCACCAGGCTTCCTTACTCCATGTTCTTTTCAGAAGTGGTCCTTGCCCCTGTGATACCTCCCTGAAGTGGCTCAGCCTGGAAAATCTCCAAGGATGGTTGCCCTTTACTGACCTTCACTGCAGCCAGACTTGGAGGTCACAAATCCCCTGTGGTGTGGGGCCTGGCATAGATGCAGGTGCCAGCCAAAGTGTCACTTCTGGGGCACTTAATAGATCAAAGTTCACTGCCAAATAGCCACTTGGGCTGGGCCACTAATGGGCCCTGATAAGTGGCTGAGAAAGTCTGGTCTTCAACCCTTGGACTCTAGCCATGGGAGGACTCAGCAGAACTCAAGGTCCTGCTCATTTAGCTGGCTTTGGGACTCAGATGTGCCAGATCCGCCCTTAAATCTGGACATTGGGAGTGAGGCAGAGACAAACAGCAGGGAAGCCTCCCATGTATGCAGAAGGCCATCAAGCCTCTTCCCCCAGCTGAGGGCATTCACTTTCCCTTCTGATTTACTTCTCAGTGAAACATTAAAGCTGATACTCTACAGTCTGGGCTATAGCTCCAAACTGAACATGACATATCAGTGTCCCAGATAACCACTTGCATTCTCCCTCCTAAAGACATGTTTTGATGCCCGTGTGTTTGCTACCTCCCCCAGGGTGGCCCACTAGCCTACCCTGTCTCTTTGTGCAAATAAGAGGAAAATGCCTGCTCTGAGTGCAGCTGATGTAAAATATGCCCCAAAAGAACACGTGGGCACCTGGAGATTTGTGCTGCACCTTAGCTGGGCAACTGCTACTCCATTCCAGCCAATTGCAGCATTGCAAGTATTCCAGCCAGGGTTACTAGGCATTACAAAAGAAAAAAAACAAAAACAAAAACCAGAAACCTAGATTTTTACTTAGAAATCCTCAACTTCATTTGTTATTAACTAACAGGCAAATCAAAGTATTTTTTAAGTACGTACTCTATGTCAGGTACTTTCCTAAGCACATTATAGATATTACGTATTTGGTCTTTATAACAACCTATTAGGTAGTTACTATCATCTCCACTTTACAGATGAGTAAACTGAGGCACAGAGATTAAGTTGTCTGAAGTCGTATGGATAATAAATTGCAGAGCAGGATTTGAACTCAGGCATCTGACTCTAGAGACTGCCTTCTTAACTATCATGCTTTACTGCTATGAACTAAATTTGGCCCATGCTTTGCAAGTTTTTGATCTTTGTTAGAGACCAGGGCAATCCAACAGAGTTTTCTTTCTTTCTTTCTTTCTTTTTTAAGAGATGGAGGGAAGGATGAGGGCTCTTTTTTTTTTTTTTTTTAATGAATTTATTTATTTATTTATTTATTTTTGGCTGCGTCGGGTCTTCGTTGCTGCGCGCGGGCTTTCTCTAGTTGCGGTGAGCGGCGGCTACTCTTCGTTGCGGTGCGCGGGCTTCTCATTGCAGTGGCTTCTCTTGTTGTAGAGCACGGGCTCTAGGCATGCGGGCTTCAGTAGTTGTAGCACGTGTGGCTCGGGGGCTCTAGAGCGCAGGCTCAGTAGCTGTGGCACACAGGCCTAGTTGCTCTGTGGCATGTGGGACCTTCCCGGACCAGGGACTGAACCTGTGTCCCCTGCATTGGCAGGCGGATTCTTAACCACTGTGCCACCAGGGAAGTCCCCCCAATAGTTTTCTGCAATGATGGAAATGTTCTACTCTGTGCTGTCCAATATGGTAGCCACTAGCCACGTGTCTGTTGAGTACCTGAAATGCGGCCGGTGCAACTGAGGAACTGAATTTTTAATTTTATTAAATTTAAATAGCCTTGTGTGACTGGTGCCTACTGTATTGGACAATGTGGCTCTAAACCCTTTTCCTCTCTCAAGCTGTCAGTTTTTTCAATACATTAATTTTTTCAATTTAATTTTTCAGTGTCTTAATTCCTACCATTTCCTCCTGGCAGAGCATTTTATTGCTCTCACTTTTTTTTCAATTAACTTTTATTTGGAGTATAGTTGATTTACAACGTTGTGTTAGTTTCTGCTGTACAGCAAAGTGAATCAGTTATACATACACATATATCCACTCTTTTAGATTTCCTAACCATTTAGGTCATTACAAACTGTAGAATAGGGTTCCCTGGGCTAAACAGTAGGTTCTCATTTGTTATCTGTTTTATACATAGTAGTGTATATATGTCAATCCCAATCTCCCAATTCGTTCTCTTTGTTGTTTTTTTTTTTTCTTTTTTGGGGGGTGAAGTTGAAAAAATAGTTTTATTGCTCTGCCAAGCAAAGGGGTCCACAGAGGGCTAATGCTCTCAAAAGTGAGTGTCCTGACCTGGAGGGGATAGTGAGGAGTTTTATAGTAATGGTTCAAAGAGGAGGGCGTGATCAGCTCATGGACCTTCTTCTGATTGGTTGGTGGTGAGGAAAGTAGGAATCAGCATCATCAACCTTCTGGTTCCAACCAGTCCGTGGTCTCCGTGCTTGCGGCAGCAGACAGTTAACTTCTCCCACCTGGTGGGGGTTTCAGGACTTAATGAAGCTCAAGTTCGTGATGTCTCATCGCAGAAAGAATTCAGTGAGAGACAAAGTGATAGATAAGAAGTGGATTTATTTAGAGAGAAACACACTCCACAGACAGAGTGTGGGCCATCTCAGAGGTGAGAGTGGCCTCTTTGTTTTTTTAAAAAGATTTTGTCCCCTTCCTTTTTTTAACTATGCTCTGGTGGGGCTGGGGGAGATGACACTTAAAAAAATATATTTATCTATCTATTTGGCTGCGCCGGGTCTTAGTTGCAGCGTGTGGGATCTTAGTTGCGGCATGTGGGATCTAGTTCCCTGACCAGGGGTCAAACCCGGGCCCCCTGCAGTGGGAGTGCAGACCCTTAGCCACTGGACCACCAGGGAAGTCCCAAGGTGGCATTTTTTATATTCATAGATTCATGGGGTCCAACAAGCTATTTTCCTCCGTGGAAGAATTACTGCTCAGATAAGAATCATGCTACTCTCCCAGGGGTAGAAATGCAACAGCCGTGGGTTTTATTTTCTAGACAGCATTTTCCCCTCTTTGATGTATACTGATAAATATAAAAAAGATTATAAAGACATACAGCAAAATGTTAATGGTTATGTTTAGGTAGAAGAATATATTATCTATATTTTCTTTCTTGTGCCTTTAAAAAGTTTCTACAACAAACAAGTAGGCCTTTTGAAATAATTTTAAAATAGTTATAAAACAATTCTCTTTGGAATTCCCAGGTGGTCAGCAAAGGAAAGCCTCAGGAAGGGAGCCTCACAGAGGCCCAGAGAGCAACCAGTCCAGGTGGGGGAGGGGCTGCAAGATGTGGGGGAGGGGTGGGGAGAGGGGATTGGAATTTAATAATCAAGACATGAGGTATGGCTTTAACCAAAATTGGGTTAAAAGACGTTGAGAAGGGAGAGGAAGAGGAGAAGTAAAAGTTAAATCCTCCAAGTCCATAACAGGAAGCCCGTGGGTAATACCTGCAAATGAAATTTCAAGAAACACCAGTATAAGCTTGTTATTAGATATATGGGGGTAAATACTAGAAGAAACAGCTAAAAATTAGTTAAAAGTGGTTGAATCTGGGGCACATGCCGTGGAGAGGCTGGGCCCGTGAGCCATGGCCGCTGAGCCTGCGCGTCCGGAGCCTGTGCTGCGCAACGGGAGAGGCCACAACAGTGAGAGCCCCGCGTACCGCAAAAAAAAAAAAAAATAAAAAAAAATAAAGTGGTTGAATCTGAGGAGCTAGACTTGGGGTGGGAGTGTGGGAGCAGAGGGCTGCTATTTTACCTTTAGGCCTTTTTCTTTTATTTGACTTTTTAGCTTTTTAGCTCTGTACTTATTTTATCAAAGATAAAAATGTTATTTTATTTTTTAAATTTTTTTAAAAATTATTTTTTGGCCACGCCCTGCGGTATATGGGATCTTAGTTTCCCCAACCAGGGATCAAACCTGCACCCTCTGCAGTGGAAGCATGGAGTTTTAACCACTGGACTGCCAGGGAAGTCCCTCAAAGATAAAAATTTTAATGGAATTAAAAAAAAATTCCCTGCAATGATCAGAAAACAGGTGTGGCACTGCCTTGGCTCTCTCTCCTCCCAGTGATGTCAAGTGGATGCCTGCTTCCTCCTCTCATCCTGGTTGGGCCACATTTTTGTTGGGCACAGTGACCAAGATGGGACATCTCACTCACACAGGCTGAATGACTAAGAGGGTGGGAAAGGACTCCCCCGCACATCCCTGTGGCTCTGACAGCCACATGGCAAAGGCCTTTTCCACAAAAAAATCAAATGGCTGAGGCTGACACAGCAGCAAGACAGTCACTCTCCGGAAGAACCCTAAGGCCAGACGACAGTGCCAGGAGAGTAGAGGAGGGAAAGAGCCCAGGGTGTGGTTCTGTCAATTAATTACTTTGACCCTGCACGTCCCACTGGGGCCCAGTGGTGAGCGAGCTGCAGCTGGAGGTGGGAGAGCTTCAGGTAGACAGACAGGACTTAGTGTTCGCTGGGCTTTCTGCTAAAGAACCCAGGGACCAGGACAAATTAACAACATCCAGCCAGCCCTTCTCCCCCGCCCCCTGCCCCACCCCCACTGGAAGCAGACCACCTAAGGAAGACAGGACCGGGTGCTTGGGCAAAGCTCCCCTTCTGCTTCTCCACTTTCTTCCCTCTAGAAGCCCAGCCCAGGAGTTCTACTGGGAAACACTGATTTTGTGTGTGTGTGTTAAAATATACATAACATAAAGTTTACCGTTTTAACCATTTTTAAGTGTGCAGTTCAATGGCCTTAAGTACATTGATAGTGTTGTACAACTATCACACAATCTATATCCAGAACTTCTTCATCTTCCCCAACTGAAGTTCTGTGTCCATTAAACACTAACTCCCATCCTCTGGTAACCATCATTCTACTTTCTGTCTCTGAATTTGACTCTCCTAGGAACCTCATATAAGTGGACTCATACAATATTTGTCCTTTTGTGACTGGCTTCTTTCATTTAGCATAATGTCCTCAATGTTCATCCATGTTGTAGCATATTGCAGAATTTCCTTCCTTTTTAATACTGAATGATATTCCATTGTACATATATACCACATTCAGTTTATCCATTCATCTGTCAACAGACCCTTGGGTTGCTTCCACCTTTTAGCTACTGTGAATAGTGCTGCTATGAACATTGATGTGCAAATATCTGTTCCAGTTCCACTTTCACTTTTTTTGAGTAGACACCAGAAATGGAATTGCTAGATGATATGATAATTCTATGTGTAATTTTTTGAGGAATTGCCACACCATTTTCCATAGCAGGTACATCATTTTCCATTCCTACCACAGCAGTAACAAAAGAGTCCCAATTTCTCCACACCCATCCAATGCATGTTATTTCTTATTTTTCTCTCTCTTTTTTTTTTTTTTTTACGAATAGCCATTCTAATGGGTGTGAGCATTGACTTTTTCCCCTCTTCTCTCCTAGTCTTTCTCCATATGGCAGTGGTTTAGTTATAATGGAAGACTATGTGTTGAATTAGGCTGAGCTGGCCGGAGATGCCAAGGCTGCACTGGGAGATACTGAGGTAGCCTGTGACTGGTAGGCAGGACTAAGGGAGATGGGGTTTACCACCTTGCAGCCTCGTCCTGAAACAGAGTTGAGGGATGGTTAATGGCACTGACATCAGAGCCAGAGCCTGGTTCAAGTCCTCACCCTGATTCTTCCCAGCCATGTGACCTTGAGCAAAACATTAGCCTCTCTAAATCACAGCTTCTTCCTCCAAACAAATGGAATAACACTGAAATCTCCCTTCTTGGGCAGTTCTGAGGATTAGGTGACAATGTCCAGAATATAGTAGGTACTCAATAAATGTTATCTATTTTTATTTACTCTTGCCAGGAAATTTTATAGCTTTTAGGCCCACCCAAATGGCACCAGGGCCTCTGCTATGGACTTAGGGATGGTGTCCCCCACCCCACATTCATATGTTGAATCCTAACCCCCAATGTGATGGTATTAGGAGGTGGGGCTTTTGGGCCTTTGGGAGGTGACTGGGTCATGAGGGTGGAGCCCTCATGAATGAAACTAGTGCCCTGATAAGAATAGACTCCAGAAAGATACCTCACCGTGTGGTTAAAGTGAGAAGATGGCTATCTCTGAACCAGGAAGCATGTTCTCACCAGACACTGGATCTGCTGGTGACTTGATCTTGGATTTCTCAGCCTCCAGAACTGTGAGAAATAAATTTCTGTTGTTTATAAGCCACCCAGTCTATGGTATTTTGTTATAGCAGCCCAAGCTAAGACAGCCTCCTTTCCACATTTGGTTTACAAATATTTATGGATTGCCTGCTGTGCACCAAGCACCATGCTAGGCACAGAGAATACAATGATAAACAAGAGCAGACAAGGCCCAGCTGTCATGGAGTTTATAATCTAGTGAAGGAGAAAGACTTTAGTTAAATAATCACCTTATTTATAAATAAATTTATTATAAATAAATAAGTGACTGTATGGTTACAAAATAAGATAAGTGCTGTTGTGGCAGCGTCTAGTGGTCCCTCAATGCCCATTCTCTCCTCCTTTATGAGTAACAGAATCCTCCAATTCCAAGTGAATGTACACTTACCTAGAATAAACATTATATTTACCATTCTTGCAACTAGAAGTGGTCATGTGGCTAAATTCTGCCCAATGGGATGTAAGCAGAAGTGGTATGCACAACTTCCAGGAAATGTCTTTAAAGGGAGGAGAATTGCCTGTTCCCCCTCTTTCTTCTTTCCACTTGAGGGAATGTGGACAAGATGGCTGGAGCTCCAGGTGCTCTTTTGGACCATGAGGTAACTTTGGGAATGAAAGTGGAACAGTAAGATAAGCCTGTGTCCCTGGCACCATGGACCCAGGACTTCAGAACACAAGAGAGAAATGAGCTTTGATTTTGTTTAAGTCACTGTTATTTGGAGTTTTCCTGTGATCTGCAGCTATAACAGGAAGATATGTAGTTCTGTAAACATATATAACATGGAATCTGACCCATACTGGGGGGCTTCCTTGAGGAAGAGATGCTTGGATTGAGTTAGCCAAGAATAGAGTGGGATGGAAAAGATTTTCAAGCAGAGGGAAAATCCCATGCAAAGGCCCTAAAGTGGAAAGGAACTTGGTATGTTGAAAAGAAGAGAAGGAATGTCAGGGTGGCTGGGACAGAAAAAGCAAGGAGGGAAGTGGCACAAAATGAGGTCAGAAAGATGACCCCCAAGTTCCTCATAAGCCTGTTAAGGCTTTTGGTCTTTATCCCAAGAGTAATAAGGAGCCATTGAAGGGGTTTCAGTGAGAGGTTTGCTCTCCCCATGGCTGGTAGTTCCATCCACTTGGAACATAGTTACCATCCCCGCAACCCCAGAATATCCTTGAGGGCGGAACCGAATATTGTTTACTTGTGGATAAGTTTAGGGTTTTTTGTTTTATTTTGTTTTGTTTTACTATTTTATTGTTGTGGGAAAATATATAACATAAAGTTTGCCATTTTAACTATTTTTAGGTATGCAATTCAGTAGCTTTAATTACATTCACAAAGTTGTGCAACCATTACCACTATATAATTCCTTTTTTTTGAGGATGAACTTTTGCACTTATTAATCATTTAACAACCGAGTGTCGGATTGCACTGCATCACTGCAGCAGTCATTGTAGGTGAATTCCTAGAAAGTGGTCTGTGGTCTGTGAGAAGGGGTTGACCAAGTCTGAGACAGCTGGGGCCAGCCTGAGGAATCTCACATCTAGGCCAGCAGGTTTGCCAATCTGTCAGCTGTCACCAGACAGGTCATCTGGTGTGTCTTTACTTACGAGGAAGAATTTGTGCCCTGAACTAGGTAGAGTCCAGAGTTAACTGATGTTTGATCACTTCCAGGATTTTAGGAAAACATTCTGCTCTCCTTGGTCTACCTGAGAGGGCCAGAGTTACAGAGAACCGATTTTGTCAGTGTTTATCAACCTGGGGCAAACAGTTCTCTCAATGTACACAGTAGGGTGTCCAGGACACATGAAGCCCCGGGACAGACAAGGGGCATCTGCCTGGAGCATCTACTTGACATGATGGGAAATAATTTGTATGCTTTTATTATTTATTTATTTATTTTGGCTCCACCGGGTCTTAGTTGCGGCACATGGAATTTCGTTGCAGCACACGGGGATCTTTAGTTGCGGCATGTGGGCTCATAGTTGCAGCATGCATGCGGGATCTAATTCCCCAACCAGGGATTGAACCCTGGCTCCCTGCATTGGGAGCGCAAAGTCTTACCCACTGGACCACGAGGGAAGCCCCTGTATGCTTTTATATTTAAATAAATTTCATGTATTATGAGACAGAAAGTAACTTATGATGAAGTTTAAGGGTAAAATGGGAAGCTTTGAAGAAATCATACTTGCTGCTTTGGGCCTTACTCTCCAATTTCCAGGAATGTTCGTTCCTTTCCCTGCTGATACTGGTATTTTGGTATAGCACAGTAATTATGAATAGACTCTCAAGCCAAACGGCCCAGAGTCAGACTCTTCTCTGATACTTCTTAGGTACGTCATCTTGGGGAAATTATGAGTCTCTGTTTCCTAATCCATAAAACAAGAAGAATGATTGTACCTAATCCACAGAGTTATTTATATGTTTAATACTTGTAAAATGCTTAGCACATACCAATGATTCATTTAAAGCATTATTATTGGTATTAATAGTAGTATCAGTTGGAAATGTTTCAGAACTTTGGCTTTTTTCAAAGTTTTTAAAATTAGATGGGAATTCCCTGGAGATCCAGTGGTTAGGCCTCTGCGCTTCCACTGCTAGAGGCCCAGGTTTGATCCCTGGCTGGGGAACTAAGATCCCTCAAGCCGCGAGGTGCGGCCAAAAAAAAATTTTTTTTTAAACTTAGAGTACTAGCAGTACTCTCTGCTGATTGTAAAATAATCAAATATAGAAGCAAATATAGGAAATCATGAAATTTCCTGTTCCCCCTAAATTCCAGTGACTAGACCAGACGTAAACACAGATAACTATTAGGTATATGTTCCTCCTCTGAACATTTAAAAAAAATTATACAATCATTTATTGAGCACCAGCCATGTACTTTGTACCACTGTTACATTTTCAGCCTCATTCTTCTGTTGGGCTTTAGGGCATCTTGGCTGTGTTGCTGATGGTGCCTTTTTAAAAAAAATTTATTTATTTTCTTTATTATTAGTTGTTTCTTTTTGGCTGCATCGGGACTTTGTTGCAGCTCAGGGGTTTCTCTCTAGTTGTGGCATGCAGGCTTAGTTGCTCCGAGGCATGTGGGATCTTAGTTCTCCGACCAGGGATCAAACCCGAGTCCCCTGCATTGGAAGGCAGATTCTTTACCACTGGACCACCAGGGAAGTCCCTGATGGTGCCTTCTTCCAGAAACTTGTGACAGGTGGCATCGCTGAGAATGAGCGGCAAAAACTGTCTCCAGACCCAAAGCTGTAAGCAGTGGCCACTCTGCCTACAATGCGGTCTAGGAAAGTCACCTTGACAAAGGATCTTTTATGGAGAACGTAATCTGATGAAACTTTGAGAGACTGGGCTGCTCCAGGAAAAAATGGTCTCGGTGTACTTCTTTGGTTCTGCTTGACTTCAGGCTTCTGTCTTCATTTCATGATTTCATACTTATGTGCAAAAGTAGGATGACTGAAGGTTGAAGGCTGACTGAAGCTGCTAGTTCATTTTTTAATTTATTTTTTATTGAAGTATAGTTGATTTACAATGTTGTCTTAATTTCTGCTGTACGGCAAAGTGACTCAGTTATACACATACATACATTCTTTTTTATATTCTTTTCCATTATGGTTTATCCCAGGATATTGAATATAGTTCCTTGTGCTATAGTGTAAGGCTGCTAGTTCTTTAACTTCATTTCCCCTGTTCCATCCCTTCTCTCTCTACTTACTGAGAAGGCAAAGTAGACAGGGTCTCCAGACTCTCCTCACCAGTCACTTTCTCCAGGCAGCCTTCCTATGCCTTCCACCCAGGGTGAATCATGTGGCCTCCCACCTACTTGCATGGTATCCTCTAAACTTTGTTGTGACTCCAGTTGCACTGGATTATCATGCTGGTTTGTCTGTGTTCTTCACTAAATCACATCTTCTTGAGGACAGAAAATATTCCTGTTTTCTTTTTATACATAGGTCCTAGCACATGGCGCATAATAATTACTAAATGAAAATATATTGAATAGATGGTAGGAGTGGTCATTTGTTTACAAAGATGGCTGCAATAATTTTTCCCATCCCTATATGCAAGTCCCTTTGCAAAGTGACTTTGTACCTCCCATCAAGGAATGGGAATTATTCCTTCACTCCTTGAATCTGGGCTTGGTCAATGAGACATTAGAAAATACCATGTAAGCAGAAACCTGCAAAGTGCTTGTGCAAAAGGGCTTACCCCCTTTTGGCTGTGGCTGTAACCCTGAGGCCAAGAGGTGAACAAGCCTGAGCTGTCTCAATGGAGAGGCCATATGTAGGAGAACTGAAGACGCCCAGCCAGCAGCCTGCCTATGTCCCACTGGCCAACTGCCAGACATGTGAGTGAGGCCATCTTAGACCTTCAGTCCCAGTTAAGACCCCAGATGACTACAAATAGATGAATGACTCCAGGCAAGGTCAGCAGAAGAAACAAGCATCAGAATGTTCATCACATAGAGTCCCCGTGAAAACATCCCTGGATGAAGCATTCCAGCAACAACAGCAAATACCTCTAGCAGCTTTGAGATACATGGGAAGTAAGGTGACTTAAAACTTAGGTTTGATGATAGTAATGTTTTCACAGATATATACGTATGTCAAAGCTTATAAATTTTTACACTTTAGATATGTGCATCTTATCATATGTCAATTATACCTCAATAAAACTGTCAAAAATTTGATAGAGAAAGTAAATATAAACTTGGATTTTACTAATTTAGGGACAGTGGTGTGCTGGAACTGGCTCACGTAGCTTGTGAGAGCTGATGGTTATATTTTCAGTGAGCCAGTTGTTAAACGCAGACATCATTAACAATTAATTTATATATACTTATTATTATATTATATTTTTAAAAAAGTAAAAACTGCTAAGACTCATTTTACTATTATCTATGCTTGTGAGGTTATTTACATCTATTTTATTTTATTTTATTTTTTAATTAATTAATTTATTTATTTGGGGGGCTGTGTTGGGTCTTCGTTGCCACGTGCGGGCTTTCTCTAGTTGTGGAGAGCGGGGGCTACTCTTTGTTGCGGTGCATGGTCTTCTCATTGCGGTGGCTTCTCTTGTTGTCTAAAATATATTGAATTTTCATTGTTGTCTTTTTTTAAAATTTATTTTATTTTATTTATTTTTGGCTACATTGGGTCTTTGTTGCTGAGCACAGGCTTTCTCTAGTGGGGTGAGCGGGGGCTACTCTTCACTGCATTTCATGGGCTTCTCATTGCGGTGGCTTCTCTTGTTGTGGAGCATGGGCTCTAGGTGCACAGGCTCAGTAGTTGTGGCTCTTGGGCTCTAGAGCGCAGGCTCAGCAGTTGTGGTGCAAGGGCTTAGCTGCTCCGCGGCATGTGGGATCTTACCGGCCCAGGGCTCGAACCCGTGTCCCCTGCTTTGGCAGGCGGATTCTTGACCACTGCGCCACCAGGGAAGTCCCTACATCTATTTTATATGCATGGTAAAATTATTATATAATGGTGTGCTGTTGCCCCTCTCTTGCCTACTCCATGTCCAGTGATATCATGTTGGAATCTTCGAATTGGCCATGATGGAAGTATTTACACCATGGAAATTGTAAAACACTACAAATAAGGGCCTTTTTTTCTCCTCAGAGGACCAGTTGTTAAACATTTATCAGCACTGAGCTATTTAGGGATAACCCAAAGGAGAATACAAATAGATGTATCTTTTAAATCAACAATAGAGAATTTATATATCAATATATATAGAACAGAGTTAAAAAATAATTAGAGGAAAATGTGTGGCGTTGTAATAAGATAATAAATTTGGTTGCTTCAAGCCACGAAATTTGTGGTAATTTGTTATAGCAGCAATAGGAAACTAATACACACCGGAAGAGACAAAATTATTATTATTTATAGACGGTATAATCATCTATATATAAACCCAGCACAATCAAGTTCTTAGAGATAAACAGAATTTAGCAATAAGGCCAGATAGGAGATCAACATACGAAACTCAATAATAAGGACTTCTCTGGCGGTCCAGTGGTTAAGACTGTGCGCTCCCAATGCAGGGGCACGGATTTGATCCCTGGTTGGGGAACTAAGATCCCTCATGCCTCATGGTGCAGCCAATAAATAAATAAACTTTTTAAAAAAGACTCAATAATAATAAACAGATGACTGGATAAACAAAATGTGGTGCTTACATCCGATGGAATATTAATTAGCCTTTAAGAGGAGTGAAATTCTTTTTTTAAAAATTTTATTGAAGTATAGTT
Organism: Physeter macrocephalus; assembly: GCF_002837175.3. Taxonomy (NCBI): domain Eukaryota; kingdom Metazoa; phylum Chordata; class Mammalia; order Artiodactyla; family Physeteridae; genus Physeter; species Physeter macrocephalus. Next base: position 92,136,996 of record NC_041227.1, on the reverse strand, counting down.
GATTTACAATGTTGTGTTAATCTCTGCTGTACAGCAAAGTGACTCAGTGATACATACATAAATTCTTTTTCATATTCTTTTCCATTATGCTTTATCACAGGATATTGAATATAGTTCCCTGTGCTATACAGTAGGACCTTGTTGTTTAAACATTCTCTATGTAATAGTTGGTATCTGCTAATCCCAAACTCCCAATCCATCCCTCCCCACCCACCCCTTTGGTAACCACAAGTTTGTTCTCTATGTCTGTGAGTCTGTTTCCTTACAGAGTTTCTAATGACCTTTTGTCTGCCTCACTCTTAGAAATAAATGGGTAGATAAGGATCAGACATTTGATGGATCTCAGGTGAAATAGAGACAATGCAGAGAAGATACTTTACAAAAAACCCAACTATGATTAATATTCCCAGAGTGCTTGGAGAGACATCGCATTTATGAAATAAGAACAGGATGATTTTTTTAAAGGAACATTTAGCAAGTAAGAAGTTTTACTTTAAAAGTTTAAAAGTTTTTCTTTAAAGCAAAAATATGTAAACAAAATGCATTGAAAGGTAAGGCTAAAGAAATCTAAAATGGAGAGAGAGGGTGGGGAGAGTGGAGAGGAGAGAGACAAGATTACTTAGAGAGTCCAGCAACTAAATAATAGGAGTTTCAGGAAGTAAGAGAACAGAGAAATATAATTGGGAGGAAATATTAAAGCACAAGATAATTTCCCAGAATTAAAGGATGAGTTTTCAAATGGAAAGGACTGACCAATTACCCAGCATGATTTTTGAGGAAAGACCCACACCCAAGCCAATCTTCATGAAATTTCAGAGCACTGGAGACAATGGAACTGTTAAGAGAAATGAAACAGGTCTCACACAAAGTGTCAGGAATCAGAATGATACTGACTATATCATCATAAATATTGGCAGCTAGAAGACAATGGAGAAATGTCTTCAAAATTCTGAGAAAAAGTTTATTTCCAACCTAAAAGTCTAGTCAAACAATAATTCAAATGTGAAAGGTTAATAAATACATATTTGAACATGCGTGGTCTCCAAAAATGTATCTCCCATGCAAGGAAATTTCTCAGGAAGCTCCAGGAAGATGATCTCCACCACAATGAGGATACCATGGGTCCATGTAACAGGGGCTCCAACATAAAGTAGAGACCAAGGATGTACATGTAAGGAAGTCCAGTCTTTCAGCGGATGCTAGGAGTCACTAATATATTTTGGAGCAGGAGGATGGAAAGCTTCAGAGGCAATATCACCAAGACAGCTGTGTTTGACGGTGCTGAGAGCAGTTTTAGACTCTCTCTAAACTGCTCTCTGAGAGCAGTTTTAGAGCTGCTGCAGACTTTGAGCATGTGATAGGTACATAGAAAACCAACCAGCAGAACAAATCAAGGTCATTTTAATGTCAGGGAAAACAGAAAGTTGTTGTTAAAGAAAGGATATTTAAACATGGCATATTACTGTATGACTCCGCTGTAAACGATGTTACACGGTTATAACAAGTTAAGGACTTGAGTATCAATTTTTTTAAATTGTAAAACTATATTGGGAGGATGAGGAAGGATGTGTTTATGTGTCTACATCTGCTGTAAAATAGAGCAAAATCCTATTTCTATGGTAAAAAGTCAGTAGATAATATATAAAATAGGAACATTTTTAAATGACAGAGTAAATATCTTAATATCCAGAAGAAAGAGCTAAGAGGGTGCAAGTGGTGGCTTGTGGGGAGTGGGGCTTGAGGTCAGAGAAGGATGGAGCAAGGGATTGCTGAACCTTATTATAAACCTTATAGTTTTATTTTATTTTAAAATTTATGCACTTACATTACTTTAAAAAGTCAATTCTCCCTAAAATCTATCCATAAATTAAATGCAATTCCAGCCAAAATGCCATCAGGATTTTTTGAGAAACTGCACAAACTTACTCTTTTTAGAATAACTAAATTTATTTTGGAAACAGAGCAAGAGAGGGGACTAGCTCAATCAGATTTTACGCTATAATATAAAGCCATAGGCATAAAACCAGAATGATGATGCTGTGGGAATAGATACATGAATCAGAGGAACAGAATAGAGCTCAGAAATAGACCCACACACCTATGGGAATTTGATATAAGGTGAAAATGACACCACAAGTCAATATGGAAAGGCCGAATTATTCCATAGATGATGTCAGGGAAACTGTCTCACTATTTGGAGAAAAATAAAGTATGATTCCTATCACCTACACTAATCTGCACTCCAGGGGAATTAAATACCTATACGTGAAAGATGAAAAACCACAGGGAAAAAAAAAAAGAGAGAGAAGGAAACAAACTAGAAAAATGGGCAAATGCTGTCAATAGGTAATTCACAGAAGCGGAAATGCAGATGACTCACAAGCGTAAGAAGAGATGTTCAAACTCACTGGTATCAATGAAATGCAAATTAAAGCAATGAGATATCATTTGGTATCTACAGAGGGACAAAATGAGAGTTAGAAAATCTCAGGTGATTAGGAGAATCAGAGAAATGAAAATCCTTTTGTCATTCTGGGAGTGCAAACTGGTACAGATGTTCTGGAAAGAAATCTGGCAGAATTGGGGACATCAAGGATGCAAGGACTCAACAGCCAGCAATCCCAACCTGGGGTATGTACTCCAGAGAGTTTTCAGGTCCATTAAGAACCATGTACAAGGATGTTCACTGCACCTCTGTTGTGAAAATGAGTTGGGAACATCCGTGGTGTCATCACTCGTGGAATATTTGGGTGCATCCTGTGTAAAGTTCTTCAGTAGGAGGATCTATGAGCTAGATGTACGTGCAGCAGCATGTGTTGAGTACAGAAACAAAGGAAACCAAAAAAGATCCTTAGACCAATACAATTATGTAAATTTAAGACACATTCACAGAGCGGCAGTATGTGCTTTATAAGAATACATACAGGGCTTCCCTGGTGGCGCAGTGGTTGAGAATCTGCCTGCCAATGCAGGGGACACGGGTTCGAGCCCTGGTCTGGGAAGATCCCACATGCCGCGGAGCAACTAGGCCCGTGAGCCACAACTACTGAGCCTGCGCGTCTGGAGCCTGTGCTCCGCAACAAGAGAGGCC
>NC_041227.1:92120674-92133735 GCF_002837175.3 Physeter macrocephalus | reverse complement strand
TGTGCTCCGCAACAAGAGAGGCTGCGATAGTGAGTGGCCCGCGCACCACGATGAAGAGTGGCCCTCGCTTGCCTCAACTAGAGAAAGCCCTCGCACAGAAACGAAGACCCAACACAGCCAAAAATAAATAAATAATTTTTTTTTTAACAAAAAAGAATACATACATATCCAGGGTACATTTCAAACACGTAACGGTGGGTGTTTCTGTGGAAGGGGATGGAGAATGTATACCAAGGATAAGGGAGGGGTTAAAATAAGCAAAGGGCCTTACTAACAGAGCCATGTTCTCTCTGAACTGAGGAAGCTGATGAACTCAACTCAGCATGCGAGGCATCCCTAGCCCCCAACAATTTCAGCAAAAGTCTCAGTGGAAAGTCTTGAGGATTTTGCAACATAATTCTAAAGTTTTTCTGGAAGGAGAAATAATGAAGAAAGTTAAGAAAACTTTGAAAAAGAAGAGCATCTAGGGATGACTTGGCCTACCAGATAATAGAATGTATAAATAATGCAGCAGTCACTAGAACAGTATGTTACTGGCACAGGAATAGATGGAAGAATCAATAGAACAGAAAAGAAAGGGCAGAAATAGACCGAAGAACTTAGCAAAACCTGCTAGATGGTTAGAGTGGCATTTCAATCAGTGAGGGAAATGCTGGATTTTACAACAAATGGCTAATGATTTTTGGAGGAAATGAGAAAATATACACAGCAGTAATTAAGTAGATGTACAGGGTTTGAATGCCAGTTTTACCACTGATTAGCTGTGTAATTGCAGGTGAGATGCTTAACCTCCTTAAGCCTCATGTCTCCCATATTTAAAAATGGGGTAATAAAAGTGACAACCTCATGTGATTATGAGGATTAAAAGAAATAATGGGTGTTGAAAAATAAAAACATGGTGCCTATCACACAAAACGTGCTTCATAAATGTTAGCTATTATTATTTCTACCCTATACCACATGCAAAATAATGTACAAAATGAGACCATAAACATTCCAGGAAAAAAATAAATGAGCATTATTATAAATTTGGGGAGGAGAAGAAAGACTTTCTAAATATTACCCTAAGGGTGGAAAACATGAAGGGAAAGATAACAATTCTGACTACCAAAAATAACAACAAAAATTTCTTTATACCAAATCCCACCACAAAGTTAAAACACAAATGGCAAACTGGGGGAAATATTTGCAATACGTACAGTAGACAAATGGTTAATAGTCTTACTAACCAACAAGGGACAGGTGGGAACAGCAATAGAAAAATACACTAAGAACATTAAAATTAAACAAGCAAAAAGAGATTACAAATACATAAATAGAGGGGGGAGTGTTCAATCTTCCTAATAAAAAATGCAAATTAAAGTGGAATCATTTTTCATATATCAAATTAGTGTGATAGATTTCTATGATAATATTCACTTCTACTAATCAAGAAGTGTGAAAGACTGAAGCTGATTGGTCAAGGAACAAACACCTTATCTGAAGGGAGCCAATCCACCAACAGGTGAGCTATTTGTGGTTTATGTGGCCAAGTTAGAAAAGATGAGCTTGACCTAACATAGTCCTTTCTCGGGGAATAACACAGAGGGAAGTTGTTCATCAAAGGTAGCCAATGAGATGGAAGCACCATGTGTAATCAAGGATGGTGCAGCATGTTTGCAGGCACGTGTGAGCCAGAGTTGGAAAGAAATAAGATCAGGGGAAGACAGTTCCGAGGGAGCTAGGAGAAGGCTGAGCAGATGTCCCTATTGCAGCAGATAAACCATCACAGAGGGATTGAGAGGATCACTGGTTCCAAAATGACTGGCTCCTGCCCTTCTTTGAGGCTGCTGGCTCATTTTTGCTTTTCTCCAAGCTATTTTTACACTAAACTTTCATTTACCTTGAGCTATTTCACTGTGAGGTTTTGTTTGTTTTTTGGCTGCTCTGCATTGCTTGTGGGATCCTAGTTCCCTGACCAGGGATCGAACCCAGGCCCTTGGCAGTGAGAGCGTGGAATCCTAACCATTGGACTGCCAGGGAACTCACAACCTTGAGCGATTTCTTTTTCTTACAACCAGAGGACCTCTGACTAGAACACAACACCGCTGAGACAGAGACAGAATGGGTGCTTTCATAGATGTGGAGTCCAATATCAGACGCCTTAAAAAACAGATCCAGTAATTCCACATCTTGCTCTTGATCCTCAGGATAAAATCATGGATGAACTGTAACACTTTCTTTAAGAAGTGAAGATATAATCAACATATAATATTGTGTAAGTTTAAGGTGTACAACATATTGATTTCATACATTTGTATTGCAATACAATTGTCATTGTTAGCTAACAACTCTATTGCATCACATAATTATCATTTCTTCTAGTGACAGGAACAATTAAGATCTAGTCTCACAAAAAAAAAAAAAAAAAAGATCTAGTCTCTCAGCAAGTTTAAGTTTACAGTACAGTTTTCTTGTCTATAGTCCCTAGACTGTGTATTAGTTCTCCAGGACTTATTTATCTACTAGTTACAGGTATGTACCTTTAAACAACATCTCTTGCATTCCCCCACCTCCCAGCCTTTGGTAACTATCATTCCACTCTCTGTTTTTTCAAGTTTGTTTTTTTAAGATTCCACATATAAGGGACATTATACAGTATTTGCCTTTCACTGTCTGACTTATCTCACTTAGCATAACGTTCTCAAGGTCCATCCTTGTTTCACAAATAGCAGGAATTCCTTTTTTCTCATGACTGCATATTATTCTGTTATATATATATATATGCACACACACAACATATATATATACACACATATATGTATCACATCTTCTTTATCTATCCATCTGTTGATGGAAACTTAGGTTGTTTCCTTATCTTGGTTACTGTGAATAATGCAGCAAAAAACATGGGGGTGCAGATGTCTCTTCAATAACTTGTTTTCATTTCCTTTGGATGTATACCCAGAAATGGGATTGCTGGATCATATGGTAGTTCTATTTTTAATTTTTGGAAACATAACACTTTATTGAGCATTCACTATGTGTACTAAGTGCTTTACTTACATCATACCATTTTATCCACACAACAACCTGAGATTTAAAAATTCCTGTGCTTGTTTTATAGATGAAGAAATTGAATCATGGAGAAGTATGGCAGGACAATGTTACTCCCCCAACATTCCACCTGCTTCCCACATTTCCCAGCCCCTTGCAGTTGGGTGGGGCCAGATATGCAGGCATAATAAAGCCTGTGCATGACTCTCCAGCTCTACTCTCCCCCTGCATGATGCCCAGAAGGACAGTGTCCAGATGGGGTGGTGGAGCCAGCATCAACCAGGTACTTTGAGTGTCTTTTGGAGCAGAGTCCCCCACTTCCCCCACTGACCCTTATTGCATGTCAGATATACACTATAAGTAAGAAATAAATCTTTGTTTGTTGTGGTACCAAGATTTCAGGGTTGTTTTGGTTTGGTTTTAACTGCAACACAACCTGGCCACTGTATCATATCCAAGAGGGTCTGGGTAACTTACCCAAGGGGACACAGCTAGTACACAGCAGAGTCAGGATTCAAACCCATGTCCGCCTGTGTTCTTTTTAAAAAATTGTGGTAAAATATACATAACGTAAAATTTACCATTTAAAGCATTTTTAGGTGTGTAATTTTAAATGGAATTAAGTACAATATTGTGCAATCATCAACCACTTTCCATTTCCAGAACTTTTTTATCATTCCAAAGAGAAACTCCGTACCCAGTAAATAGTAATTCCCCATTCCTTTCTCCTTTGGCCCCTGGTGACCATTATTCTACTTTCTGTCTCTATGAATTTGCCTATTCTAGGTACCTCATATAAGTGGAATCATACAATATTTGTCCTTTGGTATGTGGCTTTTTTCACTTAGCATAATGTTTTCAAGGTTCATCCATGCTGTAGCATGGATAAGAATTTCATTCCTTTTTAATGGTTTCTCCTTATAATACAAACAATTTCCATTGTTTGTATATACCACATTTTGTTTATCTGTTCATCTCTTGATGGACATTTGGGCTGTTTCCACTTTTTAGCTATTGTGAATCATGCTGCTATGTTTGTTTTAGTCCCTACTTTCATTTCTTTTCGGTATATACTTAGGGGTGAAATTGCTGGATCATATGCTAATTCTACTTTTTGAGGAACTGACAAACTGTGTTCTTTTTTTTTAAAGTCAGGTTTATTAAGGAATAATTTACATACAGTAAACTTCACTTTTTAGGTATACAGTTCTATGAGCTTTCTCGAACACATGCAGTCATGTAACTATCACCACAATCAAAATAGAGCAGTTCCATGACCCCCAAAGTCCCCTTGTGCTCCTTTGCAGTCTATCCCAGACCCTTACCCCTAGCCCATGGCAACTGATGATCCAATTTCTGTCCTTATAGTTTTGACTTTTCCAGAATGTCATACAAATGGAATCATTGGAGCCTGGTTTCTTTTAGTCAGCACAATTTATTCAAAATTCATCCAACCATGACAGTGTATCAAGAATTTGCTCCCTTTTGTTGCTGAATAGTATTCCATTGATTGGCTATACCACATGTATTTATCCATTCACAGTTGATGGCCACTTGGTTTGTTTTCAGTTTTTGGCATTTATGAATAATGCTGCGGTAGGCATTTGCATACAGGTCTTTGTGCAGATCTGTGTTTTTATTTCTCTGGGTAAATACCTAGGAGTGCAGTTTCTAGGTTAAACAGTAAATGTATGTTTAACTACTTTAAATTGTTTATCTGTTTTTCAAAGAAGCTATACCATTTTTGCATTTCCACCAGCATGCATGAGCGTTCAAGTTGTTCTGTATACTCTATAACATTTGGTATTGTCAATGTATTTTTATTTTTATCTTTTTTAACATCTTTATTGGAGTATAATTGCTTTACAATGTTGTATTAGTTTCTGCTGTATAACAAATTGAATCAGCTATATGTATACATATATCCCCATATCCCCTCCCTCTTGCGTCTCCCTCCCACCCTCCCTGTCCCATCCTGTCAATGTATTTTTATTTTAGCTATTCTGGTAGGTATGTGATGTGGTATCTCATTATAGTTTTTTTTTAAAATTAATTTATTATTTATTTATTTATTTATGGCTGCATTGGGTCTTAACCACTGCACCACCAGGGAAGTCCCCACAAAGTACTTTTGATTATATACTCTCTCTGACCCACAATCGACCCTGAGAGGTAGGAATAAAAATATTATTACTCCTATTTTACAGAAGAAGGGACCCGGAGAAGCTAAGCGTTCGGCCAAGATGACAAAGCTTTTAGTGGTATTTTCAATACATTATCGACCTGCAGTAAACACTGAGCTGCCTTTTCCAAGATCCAAGTTATTCCCATAAATCTGCCCAGTACTCAGGAGCACTGGAAGCAAAAGTCAGTACTCACTACTTAATTTGGAGCTTACTGGTCTTTGAAAACTGGAAAAGCTAAGAGATTTGGTGCAACTGGGATCCAGGAGGACTGCCATTTGCACTACCCATGAGAAGTGGTCATGTGTCTCAACCCTGCTATGTGAACTGGCCATGGTCATGAAAACTTCATTGTATAAAAATGTAATTAGAGGGGCTTCCCTGGTGGTGCAGTGGTCAAGAATCCGCCTGCCGATGCAGGGGACACGGGTTCGAGCCCTGGTCCGGGAAGATTCCCACATGCCGTGGAGCAACTAAGCCCGTGCGCCACAACTACTGAGCCTGCGCTCTAGAGCCCTTGAACCACAACTACTGAGCCTGAGTGCCTAGAGCCCATGCTCTGAAACAAGGGAAGCCACCGCCATGAGAAGCCCGCGCACCACAACGAAGAGTAGCCCCCGCTCCCTGCAACTAGAGAAAGCCCACGCGCCGTAATGAAGACCCAACGCAGCCAAAAATAAACAAAAAATAAATAAATTTATTTTAAAAATGTAATTAGAAATATTTTAGAAGGATACTCCTGAGCTTCAACAAGAAAAAAAAATCTGTTAATAAATAATTCAGTATCAAAGCAATAAATGGATTTGGCTTTTCAGTCATTTCTTCAGCCCACTAGCCACCCCCTTTTCCCTGGGAAGCACACCCACATATCACATCATTGGAGTGGGCCCTTAGGAACCGTTTTGCTACCACTTGACTCTGCCTCCTCGGCCCTGGCTGTTTGTGCCAGAGGGTGACAAGCCACCCTTGTTGATGATTAGATTTCTTCTTCGGGGAATTCAGGATTGGACTGAAACAGATAATCATTCTGCAGTTGGCTGGAATTTTAACATGTGAACTGGGAGCTATACAGCAGCCACATTCTGCATGTCAAGTGGATCAGAGGAGAAAGAAAAGCAGATATGCAGAGAGAAAAGGAATAAAGCAGGGAGGGAAAAGGTAGGGGCTCAAGACTGCTTAACTGTTCCTGGTTCCAGACCCTTTCAGTGGCCTCTCTGCCTACCTGTCCTTTGGTGCTATGAAAGCACCTCTCTATCCTTTAAAAATTGCCCCCCCCCTTTTTTTTCCTTAAGCTAGCTCAAAAGGGTTTCTGTTACTTACAACCAAAGAGTCCTAACTAATACAATGGAGGTAAATTGAATTATCATGGAGTAGAAAGACATGGTCTTGAACTGGCTTATGGTAATTTAAAAAGAGAGCTGACTTTTTGGGCAATGGGTGCTATAACCGGGAGACAAAAATTTCTCCCCTTTTATTCTTTATAAAATAAATTGCATGAAAGGGTTAGGCCAGCTAGTGAACATCAGCTTGTACAATGAGAACAAGAGAGAGTATTACCCAGCTTAAACTATCATTTGTTTCCAACTGGGATGGAACGGGGAGGAGGAGTGAGGAGAGAAACTAGGGTAGAAGGGAAGCCAGTGGAGGAGGAAAGAAAAAGTCTGACGTGGTGTGGTGCCCAGAACAACTTTATACATTCACATTTGGAAACACCTCCACCTTTGGATGAAAAATGCTGGTCAACTGCCAAGTATTTTGTAAATTAGGTACTCTCCGTGAAATTAGCCTTTTGACACATTTCCAGCTATTTCTCTGAAGCAGAGTGAAATCCTGACTCTCTCTTTACAAGCAGAATTAAATACTGGGGTCTCGTGTTCTCCTCTTTGCCCAGAGTCTGGGTTTCTTTGCCGTGTTCCTGCTTTTGCCATTAGCTGTGATGAACAGAATGAATGATGCACAGAGGCGGGTAGGACAATGGAGCTGATTCATGGTTTGGGAAAACAGGGAATTGTCACAGAGCAAACAGTGGCCCTCCTTTTTGCGGGGGCCATTGCAATGTTGAGCTGAAAGCATCTTGTTTGGATTCTTCCAAGCAAGGGATAAGCTTCTAAATGACAGGCGCAATGTGGGGTCCCCAGGGTTACTTAGAACAATCCTGAGATACTGGCAGACCTTGTGTTCTTTGTAAACAAACAGAGAGAGGTCATTCAAACAGCTGTTAATTTCATTAAGAGACCTCATTTTCAGGTCCCAGAACAGACATTTCTTTTTTTTTTTTTTACGTGTGTTAATTTCATTAAGAGACCTCATTTTCAGGTCCCAGAACAGACATTCCTTTTTTTTTTTTTTACGTGGCCCTGGGGGCCCGGCCTGAGGTGGCTGTGGGGGCGCGGGGCCCGCCTGGAGGCCGCGGGGAGAAGGAGGGCCTGGGGTTGGGGCTGGCGGCGCTTGAGCTCCGAGCCAGGACCCCAGACATTTCTTTTTATGTCAGGATTATCTCTGAGTTTTATATTTACATCCACTCCTGGTACCTTAACTGGGATGTCAGAAGCTCAGCTTACATTTGGACTGGTGTGTTGGCCTGGGCTTCAAAACGAATTTACCTTTAGAGCAGATTACATTTGACCAAAATTAATTTGATGGATAATACAGTACTATATATATACATGTTTATTGGCATCGTATTGTACGTGTTGTTTTGTGATGTTTTTCATTGAACACTATAACATGAAAATATTAATTTGTCAACATATTTTAATCTACAATATCACTTCTAATGGGTGTGTCGTGTGTGACTGTATGAACAAACCATCATTTATTTAACTTGTCTCTTTGTTGGACATTTAGGTTGTTTTCAGTTTTTCATAGCTATAAACCATGCGTCAGTAAAAATTATTGTAACTAAATCTTTGCACATTTCCTTATTTCCCTAGGGAAAAAAATCCTGGATTTTGATTACTGGATCAGAAGAGATGCCTATTTTTAATATTTTTTATTCATGCTGAGAAATTGCCGTCCAGAGTACAATTCATACTTCCTCCAGGTATGAAGTGCTTTCCTTCACACATACCCAGCTCTCTAGTCTAAACTTTATTTAGTTTATTTTCTTGGTTTTTCCAGGAAAATGACCATATAATCTACAAATAATGACTTTAGGGGGAATTTCATGTACCAGATGGGCAAAGTGGCAAGAATTATAATATTTCATTGTTGGTGGAAATATGGATAAGTGGATGTTCTCAAACGCTCTGCCTGTAACTTGTTTAGTATTTTTGAAGGATAATTTGAGAGTTTCTGTGAAAATTTTTAAATTGTGTATCCTTTGACGTAGCAATTTCAATTCTAAAAGGCTATCCTGCACAAGTGAACAAAGATATATGCATACAGCTATTCATCAAAGCATTTTTTTAATAGCAAAAAATTTTCAAACAACTTACAGTTCATCAGTAGGGTATGGTTAAATAAATTATAGTACATTTATGCTATGAAATACTGTGAAGCCATTAAAGAGAATAAGGTAAATCTCTAGTACCAACCTGGAAATCAGTCCATGCTATTTTGTTATGTTTAAAAAATATTTAGCAAGGTATTAATATATTATTATTTTTTAAAAATAAATTTATATTTTATTTTTTGGCTGCATTGGGTCTTTGTTGCTGCGCACGGGCTTTCTCTAGTTGCGGTGAGCGGGGGCTACTCTTCATTGCACTGCACAGGCTTCTTATTGCGGTGGCTTCTCTTGTTGTGGAGCACGGGCTCTAGGCATATGGGCTTCAGTAGTTGTGGCATGTGGGCTCGGTAGTTGTGGCTCGCGGGCCTGGAGCACAGGCTCAGTAGTTGTGGTGCATGGGCTTAGTTGCTCTGTGGCATGTGGGATCTTCCCGGACCAGGGCTCGAACCTGTGTCCCCTGCATTGGCAGGCAGATTCTTAACCACTGCGCCACCAGGGAAGTCCTAAGATATTAATAGATCATGATCCCAATTTTATTTTTCAAAATCCAAGTATATACCTCAGAAATATACATAGAAAAGGGTCTATTGAAGGTGATTACTTCTAAATAACAGAATTGACAGAATAATGAGTAATGTTTACTTTTTTACCTTACACGTTGTTTAAATATTTTAATGAGCATTTGTTCTTCTAAAAAAGGGGGAAATTAATTTGTCTCCTCTTTCTCTGTGTACCTCTTTTCTTATTAAATTAGCTTATTTTAAAAATATTTATTTATTTATTTATTTTGGAACTTTAATTTTTATTTATTTATTTTTTGGCTGCACTGCGTGGCATATGGGATCTTAGTTCCCCGACCAGGGATCAAACCCACGCCCCCTGTAGTGGAAATACAGAGTCTTAACCACTGGGCCGCCAGGGAAGTCCCTGCATTAGCTTAGAATTTTAAGAACAATTGTAACTAAAGTAGTAACAAATGACATCCTTGTCTTGTTCCTGACTTTAATAGTAATTTCTTCAATATTTTTCAATTAATATTGGCTGTTGTTTTCTGACATTCTTATTCAATTGGATATTTTTATTGTGTTTGTTGAATTTTATTAAAGGCACCCACTGGGATGATCATATAGTTTTTCGTTTTAGTTCAATTAGTGTGATGAATTATATTAATACATTTTAAAATGTCAAACAAGTCTAACATCCCTAGAATAAATCATTCTTGGTCATAGTGTTATTATTTTAATGAGCTTTCTAGATTTGATATGCTAATGTTTTTACTGTGGTAAAAAACATATAATAAAATTTCCGTTTTTAAGTATATAGTTCAAAAGTGTTAATTATATTCACATTGTTGTGAAACAGACCTTCAGAACTTTTTTATTTTGCAAAACTTAAACTCTATATACCCATTAAGGTACTATTCTCCTTTTCTCCTTCCCCCTAGACCCAGGTAACCACCATTCTACTTTCTGTTTTTATGAATTTGACTGTTTTAGGATGTTTGACAGTATTTGTGTTCTTGTAATTGGCTTATTTCACTTAGCACAATGTCCTCATGCTTCATCCATATTGTAGCATGTGACAGTATTTCCTTCCTTTATTAAGCCTGAATAGTACGTCATTGTATGTATATATCACATATTCTTTGTTTGTTTGTTTGTTTTCTGTGGTACGCGGGCCTCTCACTGTTGTGGCCTCTCCCGTTGCGGAGCACAGGCTCCGGACGCGCAGGCTCAGCGGCCATGGCTCACGGGCCCAGCCGCTCTGCGGCATGTGGGATCCTCCCGGACCGGGGCACGAACCCGCGTCCCCTGCATCAGCAGGCGGACTCTCAACCACTGCGCCACCAGGGAAGCCCTATCACATATTCTTTATTCATTCATCCTGCCATGGACATCTTGGTTGCTTCCACCTCTTGGCTATTGTGAATAGTGCTGCTGTGCACATGGGTGTGCAAATATCTCTCCGAGACCCTGTTTTCAATTTTTTCGGATACCCAAAAGTGGGATTTCTGGATCATATGGAACTTCTATTTTTAATTTTTTGAGGAACCACTATACTGTTTTCTATAGTGGTTGCACCATACAATCCCACCAACAGTGCACAATTTCCAGGTTCCAATTTTCCACAGCCTTGACAACACTTATTATTTCCTATTTTTTTGTTTTTGATAGCAACCATTCTAATAGGTGTGAGATGATATCTCATTGTGGTTTTGATTTGCATTTCTCTGATGATTAGTGATGTTGCCCATTTTTTCGTATGCTTCTTGGCCATTTGTATATCATCTTTGGAGAATATCTATGCAAGTCCTTTGTCCATTTTTAAATCAAGTTATTTGATTTTGTATTGCTGAGTTGTAGGAGTTCTTTATATATTTTGGATGTCAACCCCTTATCAAATATATGATTTGTAGATATTTTCTCCCATTTCATAGGTTAACTTTTCACTGTATATTTACAATTTTTAACTATATGGTATTGGCCTGTTTTTTTTTTTTTTTTTTTTTTTTTTTTTTGCGGTACGCGGGCCTCTCACTGTTGTGGCCTCTCGCGTTGCGGACCACAGGCTCCGGACGCGCAGGCTCAGCGGCCATGGATCACGGGCCCAGCCGCTCCGCGGCATGTGGGATCTTCCCGGACCGGGGCACGAACCCGTGTCCCCGGCATCGGCAGGCGGACTCTCAACCACTGCTCCACCAGGGAAGCCCTGGCCTGTTTTTTTTGTATTGATATCTTTCCTTACTCCCACTTGAAATGCTTTCAATTGCAAGTCAAACTAATTTAAGAAAAAATGGGGTGGGGAGGATTTAGCGGCTCACACTTCTAAATCTTAAAAAGGGAAGGGATGGGGGGCTTCCCTGGTGGCGCAGTGGTTGAGAGTCTGCCTGCTGATGCAGGGGACACGGGTTCGTGCCCCAATCCGAGAAGATCCCACATGCCGTGGAGCGGCTAGGCCCGTGAGCCATGGCCGCTGAGCCTGCACGTCCGGAGCCTGTGCTCCGCAAGGGGAGAGGCCACAACAGTGAGAGGCCCGCGTACCGCAAAAAAAAAAGGGAAGGGATGGAAGTGCCCTCAAGCATGACTGGACCCAGGGTGTAGAGCCCATCAGGTTCTTTCTTCTCTTTACTTCTTGGCTCTGCCATTTTTCCTGTGTGAGGCTCATTGTCTAATATTGGCATCTGTCATGGACTGGAGCCACAGGCACCTCTGGCCCCAGTCAGCACAGAGAGCACAAGAATACATTCTCCTTGTAACAAAATTCAGATAACATAGAAACTCAAAAGTAACTATTGTAAATCTGCTTTCCACAGCAGCTGAATTGCACAGATCCAGGGGGTGCCATTTCATCATAGTTTATGTGAAAGGCTATGCACTCCCCAGAGAAAAGTGTGTATTTGTATACCAAAGACATCATCTCATTTTTGCCTGTACAAATAGCCCTCGAATTTTACCATCCATATTAGATATAGTCTCTTGGGCTGTCAGCCAAAGGGTGGGCATGTGCATGACCCCAAGCTAGGCCGATCAAAACTCTCTTTCCCTGTAATTTGAATATTGGTTTGGAAAATGAAAACATTATATGAGTGTGTTCATTCTAAGAGTGGTAACATGAGGAGCCTACCACAGGTTTGCTTCTTGCCGGCTCTCTAGGGCTGTTTCTGTTTTTTCTGAGACCTGATTCTTCACATTTTCCTTAAGTCTCTGGAGGATCCCTAACTACTCAATAAACTCTTCCTGTTGTTGTTTTCTTAAATTAGCCAATCAGTTTGTGTTGCTTGCCAGCAAAGAACCCTGACACACAAAACTGTATATTTATATACAATATATTTTTTTGTTTTTGTTTTGCCATAAATGGGATTATACTGTATGTACTGTCCTGCATCTTGATTTAAAAAAAATTTTTTTTCACTTAATTATATGCCTTGTAGATTTCTCCATGTCAGTATTTCTATTTATCTACCTCAGTCTTCTAGATCTCTTTCTTGGTGTGTGTGTGTATGTGTTTAAAAACTGGGGTCACTCTACACATATGGTTTGTTACCTTCTTTTTAAATTGGTAAGCTATCTTAATCATATTTCTATGCTCATATATGGACATAAGTTATGAGTTTTAATGGCCGACTACTATGCCATTGCCTGAGTATAAATTAATCTATTTACCACTTCCTTAATGGTGGCTATTTGGGTTGTTTATAATTTTTTTTCATAGTATTAAAAAAGAAGAGCAACAATGAACATCCTTGAATAGACACATGCTTGTGCATTTGTCCTGCTTTTCCTTAGGGTAAATGCCCAGAACTAGCGCTGCTCATTTACAGTTGTATACATTAAAATTTTTTAAGTAATTAATTTTTTTTTTTTTTTTTTTTTTTGTGGTACGCGGGCCTC
>NC_041227.1:92116157-92120664 GCF_002837175.3 Physeter macrocephalus | reverse complement strand
CGGCCTCTCCTGTTGCGGAGCACAGGCTCCGGACGCGCAGGCGCAGGGGCCATGGCTCACGGGCCCAGCCGCTCCGCGGCATGTGGGATCCTCCCAGACCGGGGCGCGAACCCGGTTCCCCTGCATCGGCAGGCGGACGCGCAACCACTGCGCCACAGGGAAGCCCTTAAGTAATTAATTTTTAATAAATATATATGCACATGGTAAAAAGTTCAAACAAAACAAAATATTTAGAGTACCAAGTGGAGTTCATACTAGGAATCCAGCACTGGTTTAACATTTTAAAAAGTAATCAGTGTAATTCACCTCATTAGCAAAATAAAGGAGAAAATATAATCATCTCAATAGATTTAAAAAAAGCATTGACAAAATTCAAAACTATACATTTATAATTTTGAAAAACCTCAGCAAATCAGAAATGGAAGAGAACTTTTTCAATCTGCTACAGAGCATCTAAAACAAACCTCAGTTGGGACTTCCCTGGTGCCACAGTGGTTAAGAATCCGCCTGCCAATGCAGGGGACATGGGTTCGAGCCCTGGTCCATGAACATCCCACATGCCGTGAAGCAACTAAGCCCGTGCGCCACAACTACTGAAGCCTGTGCACCTAGAAGCCTGTGCTCTACAACAAGAGAAGCCACCACAATGAGAAGCCCACGGCCCCAACCAGAGAAAGCCTGCGTGCAGCAATGAAGACCCAACGCAGCCAAAAATAAATAAATAAATAAATCTAAAGCAAACTTCAGCTGACATTGTACTTAATGGTGAACTATTTTCTCCTAATAGTGGAAACAAGGCATAATGATTAGAAAGAAGAAGTAAAACTGTTATTATTTGCAGATGACATGATTGTGCATGTAGAAAAACACTATGGAATCTACCCAAAAAAGCCCTATTAGAGCTAATACATGAATTAGCTAAATGAATGAACTAATAAATGAAGATCATAAAATACAAGGTAAATATACACAAATCAATTCTATTTCTGTATACTCACATTAAGCAATTGCAAAACAAAAACAGCCTTTATAACAGCATCAAAAACACCATATGGAGGAAGAAATCTAATGAAAGATATGTTATTTCTTCTAACTGAAAACTACTGAGAGAAGTTAAAGAAGATACAAATATATAGAGAGATATGTACCATTTTTAATACATTGGAAGGCTAAAATTAAGATATCAATTCTTCCAAATTTTAGGAATACATTTGATGAAATCCCAATCAAAATCCCAGCTAAGATTTATTTTATTTTTAAAAAATTTATTTATTTTATTTTTGGCTGCGTTGGGTTTTCGTTGCTGTGCGTGGGCTTTCTCTAGTTGCGGCGAGTGGGGGCCACCCTTCGTTGTGCCGTGCCGGCTTCTCATTGCGGTGGCTTCTCTCATTGTGGAGCATGGGCTCTAGGCACGCGGGCTTCAGTAGTTGCAGCACACGGGCTTGGTAGCTGTGGCTCACAAGCTCTAGGGCGCAGGCTCAGCAGCTGTGGCGCACGGGCCCAGTTGTTCTGCGGCATGTGGGATCCTTCTGGACCAGGGCTTGAACTCGTGTCCCCTGCGTTGGCAGGCAGATTCCCAACCACTGTGCCACCAAGGGAAGCCCCTAAGATTTATTTTAAATATGAGTCTACTCTATGTAATTCTATGTCAAAATTTTGAAAATCTGATGAAGAGAGAAAAGTATTATTTACCAAAAGAAAAAAAGACTCTAGGAAAAGATGAAAACCTAAAATACTGGGAATTCCCTGATGGTCCAGTGGTTAGGACTCCATGCTTTCATTGCCAAGGGCACAGGTTCAATCCCTGGTCAGGGAACTAAGATCCCACAAGCCGTGCAGCACAGCCAAAAAACAAAACAAAATCAAAAAAACCTAAAACACAAATGATCACAGGAGAAATTGAGGTCCTTGTCAAAGAACTACTCAAAAAAGTGCTATGTACAGATAGCTTCATGAAAAGCTTCTTTCTAACTTTCAAGGAATCAATCATTCCTGTGCTATGTTTAAATTTTTTCAAGTATAAAAATGTATGAGTTGGGTTGTCTCTTTATTGTTGGTTTGTAGAAGTTCTTAATATATTACTGGATATCCATGTATTAAAGTACAATCATGGGCTTCCCTGGTGGTGCAGTGGTGAAGAATCTGCCTGCCAATTCAGGGGACACAGGTTCGAGCCCTGGTCCAGGAAGATTGCACATGCCCGTGGAGCAACTAAGCCCGTGTGCCACTACTGAGCCTGCGCTTTAGAGCCCGCGAGCCACAGCTACTGAAGCCTGCAGGCCACAGCTACTGAAGCCTGCGCACCTAGAGCCCATGCTCTGCAACAAGAGAAGCCACTGCAATGAGAAGCCCACGCACCATAACGAAGAGTAGCCCCGGCTCGCCGCGACTAGAGAAAGCCTGCATGTAGCAACAAAGACCCTACGCAGCCAAAAATAAAATAAATTAAATAAATTTTTTTTAAAAAGTACAATCATAGCGGAACGTTTGCAATGGGTGTGAGCATAGGCACTATGGGTTGCCATTTCTCCAAATGTTTAGCACAGGCTCCGGACGCGCAGGCTCAGCGGCCATGGCTCACGGGCCTAGCCGCTCCGCGGCATGTGGGATCTTCCCGGACCGGGGCACGAACCCGTGTCCCCGGCATCGGCAGGCGGACTCTCAACCACTGTGCCACCAGGGAAGCCCACTCCAAATGTTTTGAAGAAGCCAATCTGAGAGAATGGATTGGACACACAGAAAGAGGCACTGACAAGAGGCTGAAGAGTGAATTCTGGTAAAACTCACATCTATCGTTCTAGTCCTTCATTCCTACCTTTTCTATGGTTGGTTATGCGAGCCAATACATCCCTCTTTTTCCCTCAGTTATTTCAATTTGTATTTGTCCCTTGCAACCAAAAGAGTACTAGTATAATAGTTATTTGAAACGGTGCTGTATGGCCCCAGCTGACATTTTGATTGCAGCCTTTTGAGAGACCCCAAGCCAGAACTGCCCAGTCAACCTGCTTTCAAATTCCTGATTCACAGGAACTATAAGATAGCAATGTTTGTTTTAAAAAGATAATGTTGGGAGTTTCCTGGTGGCCTAGTGGTTAGGATTCCAGGCTTTTACTTCTGTGGCCCGGGTTCAATCCCTGGTCCTGGAACTGAGATCCCGCAAGCTATGCGGCACGGCCAAAAAATATATATATATGTTGTAGAAATTTGTCTATTGACATAAAAAGATACTTATGATATATTGCTGAATTGAAAAAGCAGGCTACAAAACAGCATATGTGGTATGATTAAATTTTTTAAAAATAAAATATATATGCAAATGTAACTATATAACTACAATGAAAAGCTCATGGGTGGCGCAGTGGTTAAGAATACGCCTGCCAATGCAGGGGTCACGGGTACG
The DNA here is from genome assembly GCF_002837175.3 of Physeter macrocephalus. Lineage (NCBI taxonomy): Eukaryota > Metazoa > Chordata > Mammalia > Artiodactyla > Physeteridae > Physeter > Physeter macrocephalus. The sequence continues at coordinate 92,117,264 of NC_041227.1, read as the reverse complement.
ATCCCTGGTCCAGGAAGATCCCACATGCCGCAGAGCAACTAAGCCCGTGCGCCACAACTACCGAGCCCACGTGCTGCAGCTACTGAAACCCGCGTGCCTAGAGGCTGTGCTCTGCAACAAGAGAAGCCACTGCAATGAGAAGCCCATGCACCGCAATGAAGAGTAGCCCCCGCTTGGCACAACTAGAGAAAGCCCGTGAGCAGCAACGAAGACCCAACGCAGCCAAAAATAAAAATAAAAACAAACAAACAAAAAAGTTTATGGAAAGATAGATACCAAACAGAAAAAGGGGTTGTCCCTGTGTGAGAGGATTTATTTTCATGTTGCTTGTCTTTTTATTTGTTTACATGTTTGTTTCCTGATTATTCTGTAATGAATGAAAGAGAATCTTTTCTTCAGAAAAAAATTGATAATGCTCAGTGTTTTAAGGGGAAGTGAAGCCACTGGCACTGCTTTTCTAAAAAGTAACTTTACATGTGCATTAAGAGTCTTAAAAAAAGTATGCACTTTTTGGCCTAGTAATCCTAATCTTTGGATTAGAATAAGATATTTCCTGTCTTAAGGAAATAACTAGTGCAATGCAGCAAAGATTTATGTTCAAGAATTTTCATCATATTCTATGTTTTAATGAAATATTAGAAATAACCTTAATGCACAATAAAAGAATAATTGTAATTCCAATCAGAGCGTCTTGGGCTACAATGACTGAGGAGTACTGGACATTAATGCCCAGGGACCAGGGACATGACACATCCTTCATAAAAAAGGATTGTCCCAACTTTCATTTCTGGAAAAATGGAGTAGGTATACTTTTCCCTGTTGTTCTTTCTAAGTACAACTGGAAACCCTGAACATTGTGAACAAACATAAGAAACACTTCCAAACTCATTGTATGTAGTCAGCATTACTCTGATAACAAAGCCAAAGACATTACAATAGATATAAAACTACTAATATCCCTTATGAATATTGATATAAAAATCCTTGATAAGATACTAGCAAATCTGGCTTTCCTGGTGGCGCAGTGGTTGCGCGTCCGCCTGCCGATGCAGGGGAGCCGGGTTCGCGCCCCGGTCCGGGAAGATCCCACGTGCCGCGGAGCGGCTG
>NC_041227.1:92087161-92116142 GCF_002837175.3 Physeter macrocephalus | reverse complement strand
GAGGCCCGCGTACCACAAAAAAAAAAAAAAAAAAAAAAAAAAAAAAGATACTAGCAAATAAAATTCAGCAGCATATTTAAAAGATTATACAGCATAACCAACTGAGACTTATTCCTGGAAGGCAAGGATGGTTCAACATATAAAAATCAGTTAATGTAATACACCATTTTTTTTTAATGAAGGGGGAAAAAAAAACCTACCTGATCACCTCAATTGTTGCAGAAAAAAGCACTTGACAAAATTCAGTATCCTTTCATGAGAAAACACTCAACAAATTATGAATGAAAAGAAACTTCCTCAACATGGTAATAATGACCATAAATGTGAAACCCACAGCTGACATCATACTCAGTGGTGAAAGACTAAAAGCTTTTCCCTTAAGATAAGGAAAAAGACAAGGATGCCTGCTTTCACTACTTCTATTTCAACTCAGGACCCGAAGTCTTAGCCAGAACAATTAGATAAGAAAAAGAAATAGAAAGTATTGAAATTGGACAGGAAGAAGTAAAAATATCTCTATTTGCAGATGATATGGTCTTAAATGTAGAAAACTCTAAAGATTATACACGCACATATGCACACACACCCACACACACACACACACACACACACACACGCAATCCTGTTAGAGCTAATAAGCTCAGCAAAGTTGCAGAAGAAAAAATCAGTGCATTAAAATCAGTTGCATTCTATACACTAAAAGTTAACAATCAGAAAAGGAAATTAAGAAAACAATTCCATTTACAATAGCATCAAAAAGAATAAAATACTTAGGAATAAATTTAACTAAGGTGATGAAAGATTATAAGGAAAATTACAAAACATTGCTGAAAGAAATTAAACAAGACCTAAGTAAATGGAGAGACATCCCATATTCATGGATTGGAAGATTTAACATTGTTAAGATGACAATATTATGCAAAGTAATCTATAGATTCAATACAATCCTTATCAAAATTTCAATGGCATTTTCTGCAGATATAGAAAAACCTACCCTAAAATTCATGTGGAATCTTAAAGAAACCCAAGTAGCCAAAAAAGAACAAAGTTGGAGGACTTGCTCTTCCTAATTTCAACACTTAGTACAAAGCCACTGTAATCAAAACTCTGTGGCACAAGTATAAGGACAGACATATAGACCAGTGGAATAGAAGAAAGAGTCCAGAAATAAACCCTTGCATACATGGTTAACTGATTTTCGTTGTGGGTGCCAAGATCATTCAATGGGGAAAGGACAGTCTTCAACAAATGGTGCTGGGAAAAACGGATATCCACCTGCAAAAGAATTAAGTTGGATCCTTACTTTACACCATATACAAAAATCAACTCAAAATAGATCAAAGACCGTTTTGAATTGGGTGTTTTAAAATTTGAACTCAATATCCTTAATAGTTATAGGGCTATTAGAATTATTTCATATTGGGTGAACTGGAGTAGTTTGTGGTTTTTGAGGAACGGGTTCATTTCATCTATAAACTGTCGAATTTATGTGCATAGTATATTTCATAATGCTCCTTTATTATCTTTTTCATGTCTGCATGGTCTGTAGTTATATCCCCTTTTTCATTCCTAATATTGGTAAACTGTGTCTTCTCTCTTTTTTATAATTTAAAAACTTCCAAAAAAATATTTCCAGGCCCAGATGGAAATCAAACATTTAAAGAAAAATTAACACCAATTCTAGATAATCTCTTCCAGCAAATACAAGAGGAGAAAACACTTCCCAATTAGTTTTATGAAGCTAGTATTATCCTGATACCAAAACCAGAAAAGACAGTATAAAAAAGAAAACTATAGACCAATATCCCTCATGAATACAAAAGTTCTTAACAAAATATTAGCAAATAGAATTCAGCAATATATAAAAATAATTATATGTCATGACCCAGTGGAATTTATTCCAAGCATGCAAGGCTGATTCAATATGTGAAAATCAATCAATGTAATCTACCATATTAACAGGTTAAAGAAGAAAAATCACATGATCATAACAATTGCTACAGAAAATCAATGAAGAAATACTATACTCTGTCATGATAAAAACTCACAAAAATAGGAATAGAGGAGAACTTCTTCAACCTGAAAAAGTATCTGCGAAAACTCTACAGCTAACATTGAAAGTCTAAATGGGGAATTGCCTGGCGGTCCAGTGGTTAGGACACAGTGCTTTCACTGCCAGGTCCCAGGTTCAATCTCTGGTCAGGGAACTAAGATCCTGCAAGCCACATGGTGCAGCCAAGACAGACAGAAAGCAAGCAAGCAAGCAAGCAAGCAAGTCTGAATGTTTTCCTCCAAATATGAGGAACAAATTAAGAATGTCTGCTCTTATCACTCTTATTCAACATAGGGTTGAAAGGGCAACAGGAAAGAAAAAGAAATAAAAGGCACATAGATTGTAAAAGAAGAAATAAAAGTGTCCTGATTTCAGATGACATGATTGTCTGCACAGAATATACCAAGGATTCTCCAAAGAAAACCTCCTGGAACTGATCAGTGACTTTAGCAAAATTTCAGGATAAACGATAAACATACAAAAATCAATTATATTTCCATATACTAACAATGAACATGTGGTAACCAAAATAAAAAGTACAGTGCATGTATAATCACTCAAAAAACATGAAATACTCAGACGTAAATCTAATAAAATGTGTACAGAACTTACATACTGAAAGCTACAAACTGTTGATGGAAGAAAGACCTAAAGAGAGACATATGGTATTCATTAATTGGAAGATTCAATGTAGTAAAGATGTCTATTCTCTTCAACTGATATACAGGCTTGATGCAACTATTGATACTATTAAATTCCATCAAGTTTTTGTGTAGTTATACACAAGATTTTTCTACAAGTTATATGGAAAGGCAGAGGAACTAGAAGAGCTAAAACAATCTTGAAAAAGTAGAATCAAGTAGGAGGAATCACTCTTCTCAATGCTATGTTTTATCATATAACTGCAGTAATCAAGACTGTATACTGTTGATGGACTGGTGAAGAGATAGACACATAGATCAATGGGATAGAATAAAGAACCCAGAAATAGACTCACACAAATATGCCCAACTGATTACTGATAAAGGTGTAAAAAACAATTCAGTGGAGGAAAGATAGCCTTTTCAATAAATGGTACTGGAGAAATTGGACATCCATAGTCAAAAAAAAAATTCTCAACCTAAGTCTCACACAAAAATTAACTTGAAATGGATCACAGATTTAAATGTAAAACTAGTAATTTCAGAAAAGAAAAAAACGGGAAAATCTTTGAGATCTAGGGGTAAGCAGAGGTCTTGGATTTGACACCAAATGCTCAGTTTATAAAAGGGAACATTGATAAATTGGACTTCATCAGAATTAAAAACTTTTTTTTCTGTGAAAGATCCTGTTAAGAGCATGAAAATATAGGCTATGGACTGTGAGAAAATATTTGCAAACCACATGTCCAACAAAGGACTAGTATCTAGAATATAGGAAGAAATCTTAACACTCAACAATAAAAAACAAACCAATTAGAAAGTAGGCAAAAGACACAAGGAACCATTTTACTAAAAAGGATATACAGATGGCAAATAAGCACATGAAAAGATGTTCAACATCATTAGCCATTAGGTAATTGCAAATTATAACCACAATGAGATATCACAAAAACTTATAAAAATGGCTAAAATAAAAACTAGTGACAACACCAAATGCTGGCAAGGATTTGGAAAAACGGATTGCTCATACATTGCTAGTAGGAATATAAAATATTAGAGCCACTCTGGAAAACAGTCTGGCAGTTTTTTATGAAACTAAACATGCAACTACCATGTGATACAGCAATTGCACTCCTGGGCAGTTATCCCAGCGAAATGAAAACAATGAAAATTAAGAGAAACGAAAACATGTTCACAGGAATACATAGACACAAATGTTCATAGCAGCTTAATTAGTAATCACACCAAACTGGAAACAACCAGATGCCCTTTAACAGGTGAATAGTTCAACTCTGTTACCTCCATACCATGGAGTAGTACTCAGAAATAAAAAGGAATGAATTATTGAATACATACAACAATTTAGATCAATCTCCAGAGAATTATTCTGAGTGAGAAAAAACCCCAATCTCAAAAGGACTGGATTATATACTACCTGATTCCATTTATATAACATCCTTAAATTGACAGTTAAGGGAAGTAGCTGTGGCTAAAAAAGAGCAACGTGGAGGATCCTCCCATTGATGGAAATGTATCCATGTCAATATCCTAGTTGTGACATTGTACTATAGTTTTGCAAGATGTTAACATTGGGGTAGTGGGTAATGGTGTAAGGGATCTCTCTATTATTTCTTACAACTATATGTCAATCTACAGTTATCTCAAGATAAAAAGTTTAATAAAAATTTTGAAAAAAAGGATTGTTCCATCCAAAATGCTGAGCGCGGCCTTGGGAGAAACACTAAAACAATAGGCTATTTAGCAACCATTAAAAATTGTGTTTCTGAAGACTACTTAATGACGTGGGAAATTGTTGATTTTTAACCTTCAACTAAAAACTATTGAGATTCAAAACTTTATTTAAACTAAGATCTTGATTTTGTGAAAAATATTGACTTAATATCTGCAAAAAAAAATGAAAGGTACATGTGATTTTTTTCACTGTGGTTATATCTGAATTATGGGATTACTTGAGACTTTTAATTTTCTTTTCATGGTTTCTGAATTTTCCAAACTTTTTGCTATGGCATGAGTCATAAATAAATGAAATAAGGAAATAAACATATATCTAGTGAGACAGAAAAGGCATTCTCTAAAATAAGCAGGTGGTAGTTTGTGGGCCAAACGGGCCTTCGGTCCTATATTAATTTCCTATCTCACCTGTCAGAGTGCTCCCACTAAACTGTTTGCAGTCCTAGAAGATGCATAGGTGTTTAAAACGAACCCCAATTTTATAAGGAAGAAGTTTGGAACAAAATTTTACATACTTTTATATATACATGTATCAAAAGTGATTGTAGGGAAAAGAATATTATTTTGTTTATCTAAATACTGTGCACTGGAGTCCAGGAAGAAATAGAAAATTTTAGATATGCAGCCATAATCTATTCACCTTTAAAGATGGAAAGAGTTAGTGTACTAAATTTTTTTAAAATGAAGAAATGAATCTGTTGTGAGTTCTGAATGCTGTCAGAGATGCACAGTGAGGGCTTCCCTGGTGGCGCAGTGGTTGAGAGTCCGCCTGCCGATGCAGGGGACGCGGGTTCGTGCCCCGGTCTGGGAAGATCCCGCGTGCCGCGGAGCGGCTGGGCCCGTGAGCCATGGCCGCTGAGCCTGCGCGTCCGGAGCCTGTGCTCCGCAACCGGAGAGGCCACAACAGTGAGAGGCCCGCGTACCACAAAACAAACAAACAAACAAACAAAAGATGCACAGTGAGATTCTGGTATAGTATGGCAGAGGGGGTGTCAGTTTGTGCCCCAAAACTCCTATTTCAAGCAGGGAAGTTCTGTGTTTGTTTATATGCACATGGGCATTCTGTACAGTATATTGTCTGAAAAAAAAGGCTTTGGAAAAAAAGAAAGTACAAAAGCCATGATTTAGGTTATGTCTTGATGTAACCTAGCATTAGTGTTTTTTTCTGGACCATCATTTGGAGACCTGGAATTCAGTCCTTCCTTTCTCTGAACAGTCAATAGGGGAAGAAGGGACAGTAGAAACAGCAACTGGGAGGGGGAAAGAGGACACTACTGAAGAGAGTCAGAAAAGTTCTCTTTGGAAGATGAAGGTTACTGGCTTATGGTCTTGCACAAAGACAAATATAAGCAGCCCTTTAGCAAACAGGACAGACTAGTGATCAAGATACTCAAAACCTTCCAGTCCAGATTATCTTTCCAGTCTTAGAGCCCATACATTTCTCCCTTCTTCCCTCTCCAACCCTTCACTCTCCCCACATCCCTCTCTCACATACATATACACTCCTTTTCATCTACCCTGGAATCACTTCTTGTTTCCAGAACTTGCCTTCCACACTTACAATGTTATGCCTTTGCTTAAACCACTCTTTCCACTTGGATCACCTTTTTTCCAGACCTGTACTGTCCAGTAGGATAGCCACTAGCCACATGGGCTACTAGAAATAGGGTTAATGTGGATTGAGATATGCTGTAAATGTAAAATACACACTGGATTTCAAAGAGTACAAAGAAAAGATAGAAATTAATGTCATCTCTTTTAACTTTTTAAAATGTGGCCACCACAAAATTTAAAAAATATATATATATTGATATATGTATAAGGGGACATGTTACCTCAGCATTTGTGAATCCTAATGTTTTAATCATAATTATACCAACTTCAGTGAATTTTTAGAGCAAATGTGTTTACTAGAACAGACTCTAGTCAAATTAGTTATTTGATCAATTCTCTACTTTGCAGAGTAAAACCACTTCCAATTTTTCTATTTTCATTTTTATTTTAATGAAATTATTTTCACTGGGGAAACGTTCTTTTCTCTAATAATTTTACAAAGGAAGTTTGATCTACTTATCAGGGTCTCTCTTTTATTTTTTCTATTGCTGTGAGAACGCTTTCATGGCCATGATTTTCACCACATGCAATTTTCCTCTGTCAAATTTCACTGTGTGCAGTTTTAGCCATTGCTGCTTATATGCTATGCAAATCATTTCTACCAGTAATGTTCATTTTAATTGGATAAAAAACCAATTGTTTATATTAATTTTTAAACTTATTCATGAGAAAATAGTGGGGAGATCTCAAATAACCCAGGATAGTTCTGTTGTCCAAGATCGCTTAACTGCATTGCTTATCCAATTTCTCCAGAACTTCTGATCACTCCATGTCTTTGGTGATGCAAAAATCAAAGGGCAGGGTCAAAATATCCTAAGGAATTATTGTTATTCTTTTAGGTGTAGTAATGGTATTGTGATTATGTTTTTCAGAAAAGGCTTTTTTTTTCTTTTAGAGATACATACTAAACTGTTAATGAAATAGTGTGATATTTAGAACGTGCTTCAAAATAAGAAGGGGGAAATGAGTGAGAATATACACGAAACAAGATTAGCCATAAGTTTATAATTGTCAAACCTGGTGATGGGTATATAAGCGTTCATTATATCACTCTGTCTTTTATATATTTGAAATTTTACACATTAAAAAGGTAAGATAATAGCATAATTATCTGTTTCAAGTCCTTAAGATCAAAAGACATAGTCAAAATGTGCTCTTTTTTTGGTCCTTACCTTTATCCACAGCTACTAAAATGAAATCCAAACTCCCTACTATGGTCTCAAGGTCCTGTACTATCTGATTCCTACCTGTCTCTCTGATCTTCTCTCCTGCTTTCTTCTCTGGACTATTCAGGGAATAAAATATGAAGGGTGTCCCCTGGACCAGTGCAGTCAAGAGGCCTCCTTCCTCACTGTCATTTCATTACACCTGCCTGGACTTTCTTTAATTTCCTGAGACACAGCAATCATTTTCCTGCCTCAGGGTCTTTGCACTTATTCCTTAACCTAGAATCTCTTGGCTGCTCAAGTCTCAGCTTAAATGTCACTCATTCCTCAGAAATGCCTTCTCTTACCACACTCACTCATGTGGTCCTTCCTATTTTTCTCCATCTCACAACCGTTTATTGCCTTCATAGCTTTGTCACCTTTTTCTGTCTTTCACCAGAATATAAACTCTATGAGCTCAGGGATTGTTTGTTTTAGTCATTGTGTATACTGAGCACTCAGCACAGGGTCTGGTACACAGAAGATACTCAAATATTTGTTGAATGAATGAATGAAAACTCTAGGCGTTTTGTTTGTTTGTTTTTTGCGGTACACGGGCCTCTCACTGTTGTGGCCTCTCCCGTTGCGGAGCACAGGCTCCGGACGCGCAGGCTCAGCGGCCATGGCTCACGGGCCCAGCCGCTCCGCGGTATGTGGGATCTTCCCGGACCGGGGCACGAACCCGTGTCTCTTGCATCGGCAGGTGGACTCTCAACCACTGCGCCACCAGGGAAGGCCGCTCTAGCTGTTTTTAAAAGTCTGCTTTAAATCACCTCCTTCATAAAGCTTTGAGTCCTCTAGGTGAAAAATAATCTTTTACTTTACTGGGCGTACAAACAGGCATAAAGGGGAAGAAAGCTTGTTTTACCCTTTGCCTGGTCTACTGTGGTGACATCTAGAATGAATCTGATACATCCTTTTGTATTGCTTCTTTATGTTAGCACTTTAAAAATTATTTTCTATGTGTATATATATATATGTATTTTTTTAAGGTTTCAGATTACAAGGTGCTGCTTCTAAATATTTCTTCTATGTCCAGGCTGTGAGTTTCACCTCAATAGTCTGTAATTTGTTTCTGTGGCCTCCCAATGTTCATGACACATGAGGGTGTCATGATGCTGAGATGAAGAATGACTGGTTTAGTTGGACTTGCCCTCACTGACATGTCCATGCTTTGGAGAAATGCAGGTACACAAATTATTTAGCCAAAATCCCCTAGAGTGAGTCTTGCCAGTTGGTTCATCATTTTCTTTCAAATGGGACATTGATATACATAACTTGTATGCCTGAAAGCTACCTTCTCACCATTTGCTAATTGCTTTCTATCAGGTACACACATACTATGATGTATGTTTGCCTATAAACAGAGGACAGTTTCATTCTCAAAATAATGTGTTAACATTTGTGCTCATTGTTAACAGATTTTTGCTCTGGAGCTACTTTTAGAAGATATTTTGTCCACTCCCCAATAGCAATATTTTTAGAGTGCTTCTTCCAGTCAGCTTATTTGCAGAATTGTTTAAACTAACACTAATTTTACTGCAGCAACTGAAACAAATGTTTCCATTTTGAAAATGTCTGCTGGAAAAATAAAGATTTGCAATTCAAATGAATGGGGAGATTGTTAGATTGTGTTAAGTAAAATCGATGTTTATACTTACTTTTTTCAAGAAACATCACCCAAAATATTCATTATTAAATGTTTCCTGGATGGATGTAGTAGGTTCTGTATAAGTCGTTATGAATTACGATTAATAGCATAGATGTCCTAATTCTCCATTCTCAATAGACAAGTGTTTATTAAGACGGATCTATCATTTTAGCAATTGAAAAGAAAGTGCACAGAACCAGAACACATCGCTCCATATCAAGTTAAGCACATAACACAGTTTTATTTCTTTTCAGAAAAATTATAATCCAGGGAGAAAGCTTTTATGCATTCCTCCCAAGGGAGTCTGTTGTTTTTTGAAGGATTGCTATAGAAATAAAACCTGATCTCAGTTTAATTCATAATTACCTAATACACATTTTAAAGTATTCTGAATACCTGAGTCTATGAGCTCAAGGTTTAGGGGGGTTAAGTGCTGTTTGTATTAAATCAGTGTTTATCAATGTGATTCTGATTTCTGGGCAATTTTGTTGGCTTTTAGAACGTTGATTTAAGAAATAAGAACTGATATACTCAGCTGATTAAATCTTAATAGTGTGATGTCAGGCAATAATAAATATTTTAAAAGGTAAAAATGAACCAACTCTTAGAACAGGGGATGTTAATTTATTTCATGTTTACTGACTGTTATGGACGTGGCACAGACCAAACTTCTGTGCCTCTCTTGCTGTCCTTACCCGGCTAGAGAATCCCAGAACTGTAAACCTGGAAAAAACATTCCAGAGACCTTCTGATTTCCTTCCCTGCCTTCATAAAGGAGAGAACCCAAACCCTCCAGGCAATTCACTCATATTCTTCTTGAACACCTGCAGGGTTAGAGACTTACAATCTTTCTTGATAAAAGGAAACTTGTTTTGGTATCAAGTAACAGTAATTGCTACATGAGTTACCTGTGAGTTACCAGTATGTGGTAACCATGAATTACCGTATACTGTACACGTGCAGCATCTCCTCTCTTAATTCTCACAAAAGCCTTACAAGTTAGTTACTTATTAGGTCTATTTTATAGAGAAACCAGGGCCAGAGAGAGTAATTTACCCAAGGTCACACTTAAACATACCCAGGTTCTCTCTCTCTTAACCCAGCTGCTTCTCAAAGGCAGTGTATTTACCTACATAAAGGAAAGCAATAAAATCAATAAACACAAGCCTAAACCTATTTTAGGAAAAGAGTTTCCTTGGACAATACAAATTAGTGATGAGATAATCAGGCTAAACAACTCTTACTAAAAGGATATTCCACATTGGATAATTCAGAACCTCAAATCTGGCCGCTTTTAAATCAAATGTCTGTGTGCAAAACATTGACTACAAATCCCCAAGACCTGTCCTCAGTATTTCAACCCATAAATTAGCAAACACACACACACACACGCACGCACGCGCTCAAGCCTTGTAGGAATAAAGTTCCAGGTCTTTCTTTGGGCATCAGTTTCGAGACTTCCAGAGTCGCAGATGTGTGTGTGCGTGCGCGTGTGTGACTAAGGGAAAAGAATAGGTGAATCACATCTAAAAGCGAATCCTCCCAATTAGAAATCTATAATAAAAATGAAGATAATTAGGCATTCCATCAGCCTTTCAACCTCAACAGCTCTTCTCCCCAAGCCAAGCCAACCTACTCCCCTCTCCTCCCCACCGCCCCCGGCCCCTGGGAAATAAACCCAAAGGCCGGAGGTAGAAGGGGCGACATCCTGGCCCGGGCTCCGTTTTCTGAAGCCTATCGGGGCCCAGAATCCACCGGAGCCAGCTGGTCTCTTCTGTTGGCCGGGGGAAGAGGGGAGAGCGCCGTTCGTGGCCAAGAGCAGGGCGGGGACGTGAAGAGAGCCGGAGTTCGTGAGGGGCCGCAGCAGTCAGGCGAGGGTGTAGGAAAAGGGAGCCGAGAGCCTTTTTCCAGGTTGCAGAGGCGTACGGAGGGCGAGAAGAAGCGCCTCGCGCGCAAACTCGTCCGTCCATGCCTGAGTACCGCCAAGCCGCACCGGCAACCCGCCGCCTAAGCGGAAGGCAGCGCGGCTCAGGGCCCGGCCAGGCCGGCGCATGCGCCGCAGCCCCTCCTCCGCTCGGGACCCCTCCCCTCCCCTCCCCTCCCCTCCCCTCCCTCTTCCCCGCGGGTCTGGGGCGGCGGCGGCGGCGGCGCGGTGACGTCAGGGCGTTGGGGCAGCTCCTGTGACAGACGGAGCTGGAGCGGCGGGGCGGCGGCGGAGTCCGGCGGCCGAGATAGCGAGTGAGGGAGCGAACGAGCAGCGACCCCGGGGTCCAGGGAGCGAGAAGGAGAAGGAGGGGAGCGCTCGGGCGCGAGCGAGAGAAACCGCAAGCGCCAGGCTTGGGCTCGAGCCCCGGAACGGCTGAGGAGCCCGCCCGCTCCCCTCCCCTCCCCCTCCCCGGGACAGGGCCCAGCGCGCCATCCTCCCCCTCCCTCCTTCCCTCCCTCCCTCCTTCCTCCCTTCCCTCTCCCTCTCCCCCTCCCCCGCCGGTGGATGGGAGTGAAGGACGGAAGAGGCCCTGCGGAGGCGGCGGTGCAGCGCTCCGGTAAGGCGGCAAGGGTCTGCGCCCTCCCCTCTGTCTTCTCCACCGCGCTCCGGCGGCTGCGGGCCGGGCCCGGCGGCCTGAAGATGTGGCTGCGCCGGTCCCCTCCCTCCCATACTCCCCTCCCCCTGCCGCCGCCTCCTCCTTCTTCTTCTCTTCTCGCTCTCAAAATGGCGGCCGCGACGGCCGTTGAGTGAGAGACACGGGAGGAGGGGGGACAGGCCGGGGAGGGCGCTGCCCTCGCTCCCCTCCTCCCTGGCTCGGGTTCGGGGGCTGCCAGGGCCGCCGCGGCTCCACCCGCGGCCCTCCCCGGGAAGGGATCGCCCTCCTCCCTTGGTGACTTAGCAAGAAAAGTATTCTTGGGTAGGAAGGGCGTGGAGAGCAGGTCTCTCTGTGATCTTGGGGAAAGGGTTCGGCCCTCCTCTCCCCCGCCGCGGAAGGCGAGCTCCGCAGTCCCCACCCCACCCGCGGCTGGCGCTCAGGGACTGGGCTCAGCCCCAAGTCGCCTCGGCACCCACAGACCTTCAGGCGTTCCGTCCCCCACCTGTCCTTAGGATGGGGTTGACCTGAGAATGATGGTCCAGCCCTTCCCTGGTCCCCCTGTGCAGTGGTCCAGCCTCTGCACCCACTGAGGAGGAGCGGCCCGACCCACCGAACCATCCGCAGCACCCACCCACCAAATCAGGAAGGATTTTCTTTTTTGCCACCGGCTCCTTCAACGGGAGTTGCCTTTTGACGTTATAGCAGTGAGCTTCGAGGCCCTCAGCCATTCTTCTTCTAATCTAATCTCCCCACTCATTTAGGAAACGCAGTGCCTTCCGTAGCCTCCCAGGTGAGAAAATGCCTTTGAGGTGGTGGGCAAATTTTTACTCTCTCTCTCTAGACAGAAGAGTGGAGAGGAGGAGGAGGTTTTCAATATCTGAGACAAGACAGAAAGGTGCCTTGGCTTTATTTGTGATTCTGCCTTTATTCAGTGACTTAGCAAGAAACTCCTTGGGAGCAGGGCAGGAGATTTTCTTTTGGGGTTGGGGTTTGGGTCCAATTTATATCAATCCTTTGGTTAAGAAATTGTGCTTTGGAAGCGAAGAACCAGATTTGTGGTTTCGTTCTCAATGGGCGATGTCATGCCAAGGTCCCCCCCTCCCCCTTTCCTTAAGAGGCAGTCGGGAGAGAATAAAGATATTACTGATGTTCCGACCTTTACTTTAACACACAATCCTTGAGATTTATAACGTTTTAAAGGCTAAACAAAAAAATTGTGCCATTTTTGGTAATTCTATTTTTGTTGGGAGGTGGGATCGTTTTGTGTGAATTTCATTTTGAGGCTAGGGTGGAGGAGACAGTGCTTGGGCCTTTCATTACCAGTAATGTCATCCCTCCCCTTTTGCCACAGTAGTATTTGCTTGAATTTTTTTTTTTTTCTTTTTTTCTGCAGCAAGCTTGATTGCTGCAGGGTCCAGTCTTTTAATCGGGAAAATTTCCTGGTTGGGTATGTCGGTAGTGATATAATGTTGAATATATTAAAAGCTGTTACTTAAAAAATTCTGATTTGGGTCTAAGGCAGTAGCTAGCTTTTAATCTGTCATGGGTATCTTTCAGGACGCAGTTTTGCAAAATAATTGGCAGTTGCAAATTGCAGTTTTTATTAAAGCAGAAGAGTAATCTGTGCTTAGGGTGATTTATTCTTTCATGTTCTATTATAAATGATCATTGTTTGGATTGTTCACAAGGGGAGGATCTCCTAAATGAAACAAAGCTGTTATTTTTATAAATCAGAACGGAACTTAATTTTTCACAAAATATTTCTGTATATCTTGATTTTGATGGAGTTAGCCCTATTTCGGTGCCTCTCCCACACCTTTTTTAAAAATGGGCTAATATTTGTGGTTGATGTGAACAGCCATTGAGCCGAGGAGACTGGGTGGAGTAAGAGAGCAGAAGCTGTGAAATGCTAGATTGCCCTTTCATAGCATTTTTCTCTTGCTTATGTTTTGTAAGGTTATTTGATGCTAATTAGTACTACAACAAAGGCGTTTCTCTGTAGTAAATCTTAAAATCTCGTGTTTTTAGTTTCCACCTTTTTTGCAAGGTGGGTATTGAATGATTGGGGTAAAAAGCAGTGTCCCTGCTCTAAAGCGAATACTTATTGTCTCTATGTATCTGTACATATACATACACACACATATATATATACACACTTCTTAATGTTTTTTATTGTTTTAGTTAAGTAAGTGTAGATTAACGAATGCCAGAACTATTTGGCAAAAAATAGTAGTAGGAATATTGCAAAAATCTAATGAGAACATTGCAGATGTTTTCTTTAACTTTAGTTTGCATTAAAACAGTAAATCTGTGATTTTTAAATAATGAACATCAAAGTGAGTAAGAAAGGATAAGATAATTTGTGTTAAATGCTCTTTATATAGACCCTTTCTCTTGTGTTGTCCTTTGGAAGAGACCTTTCAGCAAGGTACTACCGTAAGAGAGGGTAGGTCATTTTAATGTCTTGTATCAAGCATTCATGTGAATAGATGTTCTCAGAAGAATGTCAAATTCATGTTGTAAATGTGATTTTGATGGGCCTTATGCCTTTGTCAGTGTATGATATATTTTTACATTTTTGTTATTTTTAATGTGATTAGAAAATAGAAGGGTTCATGTGGTGAGGAATGAGGTTAGTATGATAATTCACTGTTATGTGTCTAACATATCCCCACCCCTAGTATTTGTAGCTATAAAAGCATGCTAAGAGCTGAGATTTTTCAGTAGATTATAAGTTGATTAGGAGTTTAAAATAATTTGACTTAAGTAAGAGAGCTTTTACTTCCAAATGTGTATCTATGTGTGTTTCTGGTACATGTGGCAGAATCTTTTGCTTAATTTGGAGAGCAGTTTTTAAAAATTCTTCATAATTCTATACTTATAAAACTTCTAATGAGATTGGGATGGATTAATTTTTTAGTAGACCTACTTGGTATCTTTTTTCCAGATACAATTACTCTGGTATATAAAAGATTTAGAGATGTTTCTGGAAGGGAAAAATAAGTATCTGATAATTTTTGGTTTTCCAGCTAGGATATCCATGTTTCATTGTCTATATTTTTTCAGTGTAAATGTTGCTCCCTCTTATGCAATAAATAATACTGTATATATGACTTCACCTTATGGCTCATATTTTCAGTGTCCAAGAAAAAACAGGACGTTACTTTTTGTTTACCTGTGGTTCATATTATTCAGAATTTGTCATCTTAATCTCAATAGGTAAGCCATAGAAACTGTGGCAGTTGTCAGCATTAGGATGGAGATATCTTAAAAAACAAATCCAAAGCAAAATCTTAGGGCAATCAGAGTGAATTTTCCAATTCTTCCCATTGAGTTCTAAAGTAGTGAGTCATGCACTATTTTGCCAAAGGGACTTGAGGCTCAGTTGGTTTTAAACCACGCCTGTCATGGCTGCTGTGGTCCTAAAAGATTTTTTTACTTGGTTATAAGTTTCTGTTGTGAAAATATTTCATTATGATGGGTAATCTGTTTTTATGCACTTTAGAGAGGGAGAAATAGTTAAAGTGGGAATTCTTTGCCACTTCTACTCTACAACTTTTTTGTACTTTAAAAGTTGCTCTATTTAAAATAAAACTAAATAAAAACAAGCAAACAAAAACCCTGATGATATAGGGACTTCTGAATAGAAAAAGTAAACCTATTCTCCTGAAGATGCTTAGCTGTAGAGTGAATCTTAGTTGCTGAAGGCCAAATGTTTTGAGAAATCTGTATTTCATGAAGAAAGATGCCATATTACATAAGCCTAACAGGTAACTGCAGTGAAGGCTTTTTGAATTGTTTTAGCTTTGTTGCTGGTTTGATATGGCATGTTGGCTAGTCATTTAAGTGGAACCTTAGTTTAACTTCTGCTGTGTGTATAATTTTTAACCTTGCCACGGCAGTTACAAATTTTAATTGATATTGGTGAAATGCTTTATAGTCATTGGATGCAGGTATCATAAGGGCTTATTATTTTGATTTATTGTTTTCTCTTTAAAAGTTGGTGGCTTTTAATTGAAACTTACCTAGTTAGGATTGATTTGTGGATTTGTCAAGGATACTTCTGGAAAAGTATCCTCTAAAGTTATTGTCATCTAACATTGTTGTAAACATTTTCCTAGAACTTTGTAAATATATTGAACATGGCATTTCATTTGTTCTGTCAGCTACTTTTTGAAATAGAATAGTATTTTTTATGGATGAGAAAACTAAAATTCAGAGAATTTCTTTTCCCAAGGTCACATGTTGGGTTAGTAGCTAGAATAAGGTAAATATTGTAGTCAGTGAATCACTTTGGTATTGCCTTGCATGATCAAACAAACATTCCTTTTTCTTTTGACAAAGTGGACTCTTTTCATAACTATTTTTATGTTTGTTAATTTCTTTTCTAAAATGGTGAAAACTGGTGGCATTTATTGCCTGCATCATTTAAATTGGCATTTATCAACATGGTCTTATATTGTAACTATTTTGCTTGCATAAGGCATTTGAATAGGGACTTCCAGAAAATGCCTAATACGGCTTTATAGTAACATAAATAAATAAATACTTGCTGCATACATACAAGTAGTAGTAATATCAGTAAATTGATATTAAATCTATTTAAATACATACAAGTGGTATTAATAAGTAAATACTTTTTGCATTTGATTGAATATGGGGTTATGTGAAAGGAAATGAGATATCCTATAGTTCTTTGTAGTGGCTAACTTCCAGTGATCTTTCTGGAATTAAGGTGAAGGAGGGAAAAGTGTTCATACTTCCTTTACAGAGGTGTTTTTTTTTTTTTTTTTTTTTGCGGTACGCGGGCCTCTCACTGTTGTGGCCTCTCCCGTTGCGGAGCACAGGCTCCGGACGCGCAGGCTCAGACCGGGGCACGAACCCGTGTCCCCTGCATGGGCAGGCGGACTCTCAACCACTGCGCCACCAAGGAAGACCTACAGAGATTTTATGTTGTCCCGGGAACAGGGTCATACTTATGACATAGTTGTTTCAGGGCCACAAAACTCTCACCTATAAGAAATGAATTAACCCAACTGGATAAATTTCATTTGCGTTTCTGTTCTTTGCATTTTGATTAGCTGGTCCTTGAGCGCTTATGTGTTGACAAGAATTACTGACAGTTAACTGAGACTGTTAAGAAATTTTCTGAGAGACTGTCTTTTGATAACAGTGAAATTAAGAATCTGGGAAATTTTTAAGGAATTTAATTGAAAGCTTATGTTATTAAGGATTTGCATGTTGTGGATTAATTCACTTTTAATCTTCGGCGAAGATAAAAGGATATGTTTTATGATTTTAGTATTTTGTATGCATAAGGCATATATTTTATCTTTTCATCTTCCCTTCCATAGTTGTTTTTATTTTATCAAAAATATGCTGACTTCAGAAGAAGGGAAAGTGAAGATAAAAGAGTCAATTGTATTGGGAATTCCTTGGCGGTCCAGTGGTTAGGACTCTGCTTTCACTACCGAGGACCGACCTGGGTTCGATCCCTGGTGGGGGAACTAAGATCCAACAAACCATGTAATGTGGCCAAAAAAAAAAAAAAAAAAAGTCCATTGTATTGATTATTATTATTATTATTATTTTGGTTAACTTATTTTTTAAGGGTGGGAAAAAGCTATACATTTAACATTATCAGAGAAAATGAAATAAAGCTGTTGACTAAAACCAAAAATGAATATTTTATTTTATTTTATTTTATTTTATTTATTTGCGATATGCGGCCTGTCACTGCTGTGGCCTCTCCCGTTGCAGAGCACAGGCTCTGGATGCACAGGCTCAGTGGCCCTGGTTCACGAAGCTGTTGACTAAAACCAAAAATGAATATTTTATTTTATTTTATTTTATTTTATTTATTTGCGATATGCGGCCTGTCACTGCTGTGGCCTCTCCCGTTGCAGAGCACAGGCTCTGGATGCACAGGCTCAGTGGCCATGGTTCACGGGCCCAGCCGCTCCGTGGCCTGTGGGATCTTCCCGGACGGGTGCACGAACCCCTGTCCCCTGCATCGGCAGGCAGACCCTCAATCACTGCGCCACCAGGGAAGCCCCAAAAATGAATATTTTAGATTCTAATCCTAATTCCACAATTTATCAGCTATGAGCCTTGAGCAATAAGCTTCAGTTTCCTAATCTATAAATGGATAACGTTGACAGTATGTAACTCATAGGGCGGTTGCTATTATTGGATAAAAGGCCTGTAAACCCTTCAGTAGATATTTTTTATTGTTAGAGACTTTTTTTAAGGAAGAGAATTAACATACAATTTAATCATAAATAAACAGTTATTAATACATTAATATAGCTCTTATAGTTTGAAATGTATTTCTTAAGAATTAGTATTAGGGATTCCTTCCCCTTTATCCATTATGTGTATCTGAAACCAGAGATGGCTTCAGAGTTTTTAGTAGGGAAGAAGTGCTATGTAAATCAGTGCCAAATGGACTAATTCCTTTTTTCAATATAAAATTATATTGTTCATAAGCATGTTATTTAAACTGCAAAGTACATTTATATCTTTATTTTAACAAAAATTTTGTTTGTGCTTTTAAATATTAATTTAAATAATCCCAAACAGTTTTTCCCGTTTTTCTTTCTAAAAAAAACCTTTTTATTTTGGAATAATTTTAGAATTGTAGTCAAGTTGTAAAGATAGTGCAGAGAGTTCTTTTGTATACCCTGCACCCAATTTCCTCCATTGTTAACATCTTACATTTCTGTGCTACATTTGTGAATCTTGGTATTTACTATTAGCTAAACTCCAGACTTTATATGGATTTCACTGTTTTTCCATTAATGGCCTCTTTCTGTTGCAGATTTAATCCAGGGTACCACGTTGCATTTGGTTGTCTTTTATCCTCGCTCTCCTCTGGTCTGTGATAGTTTCTCAGTCTTTCCTTGTTTTTCATGACTTTTACAGTCTTGAGGAGTCCTGGTCAGGTATTCTGTAAAATGTCCCCCACACTGGGTTTGTGTGGTGTTTTTTCATGATTAGATGGGTTATGGGTTTTTGGAAAAAATACCACAGAGGTGAAGTGCACTTCTCATCACATCATGTCAGAGGCTACATGATATTTCATCACTTGGTTAATGTAGTGTTTGCCGGTTTTCTCATAAAGTTATTATTTTTCCTTTCTCTTACTTTATCCTTTGGAAGTGACTCCAGTTCCATGTCGGCGGTGGGGGTGTGTGTGGGGGAATGTCTGTTTACATATGTTACTTGGAATTCTTCTGTAAGGCGGATTCACCTCCTCTTCCCCATTTATTAAAACAATTTACATCTTTATTTTAACTATCAGGAAAATTTTGTTTAGAATTTTAAATACTATTAATTTAAATAACCCCCAATTTTTTCTAGCTTTAAAAAAAATAACATATTTTAACAGTGGTTTGGAGAATAAAGATACGAGAAAACCTTTGAAGGAGCTATGTTTTAAGTGAATTATATATCCGTCTAGAAATTACTCTGAGAGTAAAGTTCAGTGTTGGGATTTTAGAGAAGAGCTCCACATTTGGGGGCTTGTTTGGAGGGAGACTGCTGTAATCTGAGAAGCAAAGCAAATAGGGTATCGTATTCATTGGTGCTGTGCTAGTATTTGAATTCTTCTTGTTCTTCCCTTTCCCTCAAAAAGCTTGTAAGTACTGCAGCAGAAAAGAAAGTATTTTTGACCGATTGGACTCTTATTTTAAAAACAGAACTGGTAGATCTATGTCCTGAAAGATATTTATTTTACACTAAGGAGAATTTATAACTTGAGTGCAAGGTAATTCTTGAGAATTGCAGTTATTACAGTTCTTTCAGTTTTTATATCTTGCCCTTCCATTGTATCACTTGTACAGAAAATATCATTGGGCTTCTACTTTAAAAAAAACTTATTCAGTACCATTACATATTTTTGTTTCTGTTTTAAATTTTCATCAGTTTTTCTGTCCAGCAAACATTTATTTAGATATATTATATTCTAAGCATTGGGGATACAAACATGATTGTCAGCCCTTGCCCTCAAAGATCTTAAAATTTATGAACACATATTTAACATGCAAAGGTAGCATAATAGTGCTATAATCAAAATATGTACTGGTGAGATGAGGGCCCAAAGTTTTCTCTTTTAAAAAAATATTTATTTATTTATTTTGGTTGCACTAGGTCTTAGTTGCAGCAAGCAGGATCTTTAGTTGCGTTGTGTGGACTCCTTAGTTGCGGCATGCGTGCGAGATCTAGTTCCCCAACCAGGGATCGAGCCCCGGCCCTCTGCATTGGGAGTGAGGAGTCTTACTCATTGGACCACCAGGGAAGTCCTGAGGGCCCAAAGTTTTCAAGGAGGTCTTCACAAAGATGTTGGTTAAACATTTTTGAAGAAATCTTGTCATGTTGTTTGGGGAGTAATTTGTACCTAGTCTCATAAGTACACCTTGGTTAGTGAGGGAAGTTACATGTAGCTGTAGTTCAGTATGGCTGGAGTGACTGGTGAGTACAGAGGACTGAGAACATTACCCTGATCTGGCCTGCAAAGTGGGTTGGCACATGGACCATCTTCGTTTGCAGACTCCATCTTAGACTCATGCAATAAAAAGCAATAAAAATTCCGTGGTGGGGGGCACCAGGGATATCTGCATTGTCAGTAAGCTTCCTAGTTGAGAAGCTTACTGAAACCAGTTTTTACCCTTGAGGTGCGAGAGGATGATTTTAAGTTATGATAAGTGACATCATTAGATTTCCCTTTTAAAAAGGCAACTGTCAGCATTGTGGAAGATGCAGCTGTGGAGTGGATGGAGGTAGATAGACCTGTGGAGACTATTTAAGAGGCAGTGCAGGTTGAAAGAATGGATTCGAAAGGGATTGAGTATGTATAAATTAGTGACCAGTTTGATATGGGAAGTAAGAGAAACAAGGAATGAGGAAGGTGAAGAATTGAGGTGTTTTTTGTTTTGGGCTGTTGAGCAGATATGGGTGTTCGGAAGGAGCAAGAAAGAGTTGAGAACCAAGGTTGGGGGAAGTTTTTTTGGTTGTTTGTGTGTGTTTTAACAGGATAACTGTTAGATGTGTTGGAGACTTGAATTCTAAGATATTTGGTGTTTTCATTTTTATATGTCTACCAGTGTAATTAATAGTAGAACATTTTTGTTTATTATTTCTTATGACGCATTAAAAATTCATTCTGGGCTTCCCTGGTGGCGCAGTGGTTGAGAGTCCGCCTGCCGATGCCGGGGACACGGGTTGGTGTCCTGGTCCGGGAAGATCCCACATGCCGCAGAGCGGCTGGGCCCATGAGCAATGGCCGCTGAGCCTGCGCATCCGGAGCCTGTGCTCCGCAACGGGAGAGGCCACAACAGTGAGAGGCCCGCGTACCGGAGGAAAAAAAAAAAAAAAAAAAATTCATTCTTTCATCAGAGTGTGTTCGGTGCACTCTGTTATAAGAACTGTGCTGAGGTGCTAGAAAGTACTCCAGACAGGGGACAGCAGTAGTAAAATCATAAAGGTCACAAAATGAGGAGAGGGAAGGCATGCATTACAAGGTGCTCAGTGTTACTGGAGTTTGAGCAAAGTGGGGCTTGGTTAGAAATAAGACTAGAAATGTGGGAACGGACCAGATACTAATCAAAGACCTTATAAGCTGTGTTAAAGCATGTGGACTTCAGGAAATAGGGAGGCAGCATAGTGCGGTGAATAAGGGCTCCAATTGTGGAGCCCAGATGCCTGTGTTCAACTCTGCTGCTTACATAGCTGTGTTACATTACACACACACACACACACACACACACACACACACACACACACACACACACAGACAATATATAAAAGCTCGTTATTTAAATTCTCATAGGTAGCTGTGAGGAGTAAATGAACACTTCTAAAACATTTAAAGCAGTGACTAGCATATAGTAAGTGCTATTTAAATATTTGTTAAATAAAAAATAAGGAGCCAATGAAGGGTTGTTTTTAAGTAAGGAAGAGATATAGTCGGATTGTATTTTAAATAGATGATTCTGGGGCTGAGTAGAAGATAGATGTTAATAGGCCAAGGCTAGGTTTAAGAAGACCTGTTGAAAGTGGTCCAGTCCAGGTGAGAGATGATGGTGTGAACTGTGGTAGTACTGTTAAGGGTAGACAGAATAATTCAACAAATATTGAGGCGGTAAACTTGGCAGATCCAGGTAATTGAATATAGAAGAAGAACGAAAAGAGTCAAGGTTGATTCCCACCTAAGATATTATTTCTAACTTTTTTTTTTCTAACATTTTTAAAGCAGTATTCATTTAAAGTACTTTGGATCTTAGATGTCTTCTATGCTAGTTATATTTGAGGCTTTGGTGTATATTATGATGCTTCCATAAAAATGAGAACTAATGGCCTGAGATAGTTTTTAATTTCTCTAAATGTGTAGGCCTTTGCTGTTTTTCTCAGTAGGTGGAGAGAAATTTCTCTTTAAAGATCCACTATTATGTGGAAAACTCTCATTTAGCCCACGTCCAAAGAGCTAGAAAGCTTAAATATTGATTTTTATGTTGTTTTTATATTATAACTTTATATTAAGATTTGTGATTATAAAAATATAGCACCATAGTAATGCTGTAAAAATTTGAAGTGACTGCTGAATCATTAAAGAGGTTAAAATTTGTTAATTCTATTATATCTATATTCACCACCTGTTCATTCCTTTGATAAATCTTAACTCCCCAAATCTAGATTTGTCAAATTTTAAGAATATTTTTTTCTTGCCATTCAGTTTTATAAAAAGGGGAAAACTTGGTTGAAGTTAGAACTTCCTAGAATTTGAATTTTCTCTAGATTCTTAATGAAATAATTAAATGGATAGGAAATTCAGTGTCCTTATATAGTATTTTAAATCTGGGTCCTGGGTTGTAGTGGTGTACATAGTGTATGATATCTGTCAATTACGCTATTGCAGGGCTCATCAAATCTCCCCACTAAAGACAGTTGAGAGGGATGATATTTAAACTGAATCTTGAATGAATAATTGGAGTGGACATGGGAGAAGGTCATTTGAGGTAGAGGGAAGAGCAACATATACAGGTTCAAAAGCATGAAAAACTATTATGTGTATGCTGGAAAGTAGTTTGCAGAGGGCATTGTGAATGCGAGGCTGGAAAGGTACATATGAGCCAGATTGATAGAATTTACAAATTCTGTGTGGTTTGTAGGCAATTTGGAAGACACAATTTTAAGCAAAGGTAAGCATTATGATCAGATGTGTATTTAGGTAGTTTATGTAGGTGGCAGTGAGGAATACAGATTGGAGTTTGAAGGTCACTTAGGCGGCTTTTTCAGGAAAGAATGATTAGTGCTTGAAATAAAACAGTGACAATGAAGGTTGTTGATTGGAGAAACATTTAGGAGGTAGAATTGTGAATGAGTAGTGTGTGATGAGGAGAGGGAAGTATTAGAAGACATCTCAGATTTGTGGCTTGGGTGTCTGGGTGGAATTGAGAAACTGGGCGTCATTAGCCATCCACAGTAGAGATTAAGAGGAGGAATTATGTGGGATATTACGTAAAGTGCCAGATTAATTTTCCTGAACCACGGTTCTCAAGTCACTTTCTTGCCAAAAACCCATTGCCAGGTTTTTACTATATTTAACCAGCTTTGTATATGAATAAATGCAAAGGGTACCTTACTAGAAACATGGTATTTAATAGATGTTTGTTTAATCCTAAATGGACCCTCAAGGTCTTTTCTTTGGTGTCCTAGCTCACTTGCTTATTCTTTTTCTTCTTGCCTGCCATGTATCCGATGATTCAGCCTTATGAAGATACTTTCTGTTCCTTATGGCATTTTCACTCTTTACCATTCCCTCCCTTCTCTTTTTCTCTGTGTATCTTCTGACCTATATATCCTTCAAATCTGCATACCAGGTTCTCCTTTTCCAAGCAACCTTCCCTAATTTTTTTTTTTACCTGAAAGAAATTGTCTTTGAATTCATAATCTTAAGGTATCTACTATTTTTGTCTCTTGTTACAGCTTATATAAAACTTTATCTGATATATCAAGTGAGTTAATGTATTTATAGAGCCTAGAACAGTACCTTGCACATAGTACTCAGTAAATGGTTGTTGTTATTATGGTGATGTTAAGATGATTAAAACAAATTGATGTAATAGTAATAGGGCAGTCTGCCTTTACCTTCTGCCTTCTTGTGATGGCAAAACTGATTTGTTCTCTGTCCTTGGACACTAGGAAAGCAGTGTCTCTTTTACATTGATAATGTATGTAGAAGTGCAAAAGTACTGTGCCTATCATCTTCAAAGTGAAGTTATTCTCTTTGTACATCTTCACTATTCTAGAACTCTACTGAGAGAAGTAAAATGGTAGACAAGCCCTTAACACTGATTATCTCGTTAAGCTTCACCACAGTTGTTTGAGTAGGTGGTGGTGGTAGCTCCAGTTATATGTGGGCAAACAGGCTTAGGAAGTTTGAAGATTTGCCCAAGGTCAGTTTGTAGGTGGCCGAGTTGATATTTGAACTTCCACTATTTGACTCCAAAATTCCACACAGTAGGACCTCAAAAGTGTAGGATTTATTCCTTCATTGCTTTCATATAATTTACATATTCAGCTTGTTTTAAGAGGCCTATCATGGGACCTATACATAGGAAAGTACTTTTTGTTTTTTCTTCTAAATTTTATTTTACATATTTATAGTTTATTTTTGTTATGGAATATGTCAAGCATGCAGGAGAAGTACCTGCAGTAATATAACAAAATATCCACATAACTACTACCTGAATTAACAGATGTTAACATTTTATCATATTTGCTTTAGAGTTTTTGTTTGTTTTTTAAAGAAATATGGCATTACAGTTAGAGTTGATATCCTCTTTCTAATCCTACTGCCCTCCCTGTTCCCAGTGGTAAAGTTCCTCCTAAAGTTTGTATATATTCTTTTGTTCTGTTTTTATACTTTTACTATACATATATGTATCCATAAACAATGTACAATAATGCTTAGAGTTTACATGAATGTTATACTGTATACTATTCTACAACTTGTTTTTTTCACCTAAAAAATGTTTTCTAGATGTATTGGTATATGTAGATCTAGTTTATTATGTTCAAGAATTTCTTACATATGATCATACTATAGTTTATACCTACAGTACTGAAATAGGCCTTCAGATTGTTTTCTTTTTTTTTTTTTTTTTTTTTTTTCAGATTGTTTTCAAATTTTCACTATTACAGACAGTGCTGCAGTGAACATGGGAAAGGTATCTGCAGATAAGATGATAAATTTTGTTTTTTCATTGCAGAGTTTATCTTTAGGTTAATTAAATATTTGTTCTTTAGTAATTTTTATGCTTTGAATTGAATAAATAGAATGAATAATATTGTTGACATTGATTTTAGACCATAAATTCCTAAATTTTGTTCCACTTTCCTCAGTCTGTTCAACTGTTCAAAAATCTGTGTTTAATTCAGTATTGAGCCGGAAGTTGCACACTGGCGGTCTGTAGGACAAACTAAGTGTAAATGGTTGGCCTTGTATTGTTAAAATTTTTTTGAGTCAATATTTTAGAGTTAGGTATTTTGTGTAAAGTCTCTATTTTTGGATTATCCTGAAAAATTAGAAGTGTTGACAACAGTGGGGCTCACATTTTCCCATGGCAACAGTTGGCCTAAGCTGAGTCACAGCTGCCCTCCTTTTTTTTTTTTTTTTTTTTTGCGGTACGCGGGCCTCTCACTGTTGTGGCCTCTCCCCTTGCGGAGCACAGGCTCCGGACGCACAGGGTCAGTGGCCGTGCCTCACGGGCCCAGCCGCTCCAGGGCATGTGAGATCTTCCCGGACCAGGGCACGAACCCGTGTCCCCTGCATCAGCAGGCAGATTCTCAATCACTGCGCCACCAGGGAAGCCCTTTTTATTTATTTATTTATTTATTTATTTATTTATTTATTTTTGCGGTACGCGGGTTATTTATTTATTTATTTATTTATTTATTTATTTATTTATTTATTTATTTATTTATTTATTTATTTATTTATTTATTTATTTATTTATTTATTTATTTATTTATTTATTTATTTATTTATTTATTTATTTATTTATTTATTTATTGGCATGTGGGATCTTCCCGGACCGGGGCACGAACCCGCGTCCCCGGCATTGGCAGGCAGACTCTCAGAGACACTGCGCCACCAGGGAAGCCCCTTTTTATTTATTTTTAAAAAATTATTTATTTATTTATTTGGTTGTGCTGGGTCTTAGTTGCAGCAGGAGGGCTCCTTAGTTGTGGCATGTAAACACTCAGTTGCGGCATGCATGTGGCATCTAGTTCCCTGACCAGGGATCAAACCTGGGCCGCCTGCATTTGGAGTGTGGAGTCTTAACTACTGCTCCACCAGGGAACTCCCACAGCTGCCCTCCTTTAGATGGGCATAAGCTCTCCAGGAAAACAAATTCCTACCACTTCCTGTTACTGTTTATTATTGCCCTTGCACTGTTGTTTGTAGTGAAGAAATACTTTTCTATTGACGTTTTTATTAAAAATGGGGGGAAAGTGTAGCTAGACAACTGCAATATGCAAGAAAAGTAGAACAGCATATTTCTCTGGAAGTGAAGAATATTGTAATATGATTAATATGCAAACAAAATGAGTCTTGTATGGAAAGATCACAGCCTTTCCTGCTTCACTGGTTTATATTACCTGCATTGTTTTGAGTTTGTGATCTCTGCACTTTGTGCACATAGCTGTGAGGGCTGCCACATAGTGAAGTTGAAGATCAAAAGGATATGAAGATGGTTTGTAAATTGTGAAGTTTTGTGTGAATGCAAGATATTTACCTGTTCTTTTAGCTGTTACATACACCCTTGTTCCAGAAAGATTTTAAGCAGAGGGGTTGAAACTGGTTTAATCTTCTCAACCATCCTACCATTCAGTGCTGTATTTATTAAGTACCTTTTTCAGAGGCTACAAATGGATGGTCGAGGATTTGGATCAAAAATGTGTTTTGTCTGCTCAGTGTTTTTGTTTTTAATTCAACTTACTTTAAAAACCCAGTTCTACCACTGTTGCCTTATTTCTAGCTGATTCACACTTTTACCTGCCTAGTCTCTGTAAGTATTTGATTTGTAACCTATTTAAGGCAATTTATAAAGATGTGTAAACTAGAAAATACCACAAATTAAAAACAAAGAGAAAGAAGAAACGAAAACAAAGGGTAAGGATAAAATGGAATGAGAATCTAGGCCAAATAGATCTATCACAGTAGTCTTGTTGCAGGCAGAGAGCACAGATTTGACTCTGAGCTTTTCTAAGAGGTGGCATTTTTCATAAAGTCCTTAAGATAAAAATAGTTCAGAAAGGTAACTAACTTGATACTATCAGACTATAATTTCTCATAGGGGTCCTCATAAAGAGGATAATGTGTAATTATCATTTCCCTCATCAACATCTCTAAGGTAGATGGATGTCTAGTATTTAACAGCACTCAATATGGGAAGACCAACCACATCACATGAGAGTCAGTCTGAATGAGTGGGTAGATTGTCCTTTGGTGTCTGACCAATGGATATAGTTTCCCTCAATCCAGTTGTTGCTATTTATTGAGATTAAGCTCCTTGACAAGTACCTAAAGTGCAGGTGTTCCATATATCAAACACAGACCATTCATATGTAGGATTTAAATATTTTTGTGAAAACTTAGTTTTACCCAAATAAAACTTGTGGGAGTGCTTGTAGGTTAAGATTCTTCTTAGAATCTGCTACATTCCTGTCTTGTTTGAAGGTGGACAGAGCAGTATTCTTCCAGAGTATACAAAACTGGTAAAGTCATTAAGAAATAGATTTAAAGAAAAAGGGGGTCAGTACACAACTCTGTTTTATGCTGCTGGAAATTAATTGCTTCAGCAGACCATTCCTGTGAAAATGGACTCCTGGTGGTTTTCAGCATAGATTAAATGTAAGGAGGTATTGTTTTTGTTTATGTTTATAATAGATATGGTCTCTTCCCTCAAGAAACATTAATATGTGGCTCTGCCTCTTCTCTCTTTACATGTGCTCAATTCCCCAAGTAAGATTTTTTTTGTTCAACCCTACTGGAACTCAGTTTTTTATGTTGTTACCTTCACTACTGAATCTCTTGAATTCAGTGTTTAAACCACTCTGTTTTCTTACTGATGACTGCCTTTTGTATTTCTCAGTTTGCCATATGTAGCCTCAACTTCTTAGCAATACTGTATTTTTCAGCTGCTTAAAATAATTTTGCATTTGGTTATTTTGTATTCATGTTATATTCAACATATTATTTTCCCTTCCTCTAAAACCTGCCTCAAAAAACGGCCAGTCATTTCCATCTTTAGCCTTTCAGTTTATAAAGCTGACTCAGTCAGTCCTGGGCTCATGTTATATACTTTATCACCTCCTTTCCTTTCTCCACTCTCCCATTTTACTCTAACTAGATTGTACATTCTCTTAGGGGGGTGGATTGCATTTTATTCACCTTTATTTATAGTAAAACCTCATATCACAGAGCCTAGCAGAATAGTCAATGAATGAATTAAAGGATATGTATATACAGCTCACATCTTCAACTATATTGTAAGTTTCTTATGGACAGGGACTATCTCTCAACAGTGCTTTTAAGTCACATGTAGTTTTCCATAGATGAGACACTTAAGTTACATGGGACACAGATATGTGTTGTTTGATTTGAATACTTGGCACTTGGTAGATCCTCAGTAAATAAATTGAATAACTGACACTGAGAATGTAGTTATTTCTCATTATTTGTTTCAGTGGAGGCAAGCATTGGTGTGGATAGTAGTAAACTAGAAATCAGTTCATTTGAGACACAATGGAAGTTTTCCAGTTGGATTGTCACAACACCTGGGCAGTGTCTTTGGTTGTAAACAGGGGATCCACTGTTAGGACCAATATCATATCCTTGAGAACGCCATCTTTAAGACCAAGAGCAAGTAGTAGTAGACCAGGTCAAAAAAAAATTGCACTCTTGCATAATTGCCGTTTGACTCTAAAGCTCTTTTTTTCCCAAATCATTCTCACTGCTTACATCCGCGTCCAGGCCTCTTTTATCTTCTAATTGTAGCGTTCCCTTGCTCTAATATCTCCTATACTCCTCCAAAAAAATCACCACGAAACATCAATTTTAGAACATTGCTCCCTTGCTTAAGAATTGCAGTGATTTCTGCATTGTCATAATTCCTTTGGGCTATCTGCATTAATATTCACCATAACTTGTACTTAAAAAAAAAAAGGTACACAGAACAGTATGTTTTCTGTTATTGTTTGTATGCTTAGAAGTATTAGTAAGCTTTTTTCCTCTGAATTTTTTTTTTTTTTTTTTTTTGCATTACGCGGGCCTCTCGCTGTTGTGGCCTCTCCCATTGCGGAGCGCAGGCTCAGCGGCTATGGCTCACGGGCCCAGCCGCTCCGCGGCATGTGGGATCTTCCTGGACCGGGGCACGAACCCGTATCCCCTGCATCGGCAGGCGGACTTTCAACCA
>NC_041227.1:92051704-92086739 GCF_002837175.3 Physeter macrocephalus | reverse complement strand
GCGCAGGCTCAGTGGCCATGGCTCACGGGCCTAGCCGCTCCGCGGCATGTGGGATCTTCCCAGATCGGGGCACGAACCCGTGTCCCCTGCATCGGCAGGTGGACTCTCAACCACTGCGCCACCAGGGAAGCTCAGTGTTAAATCTTTTAAAAGAAAAAAAATTACATCGAAACCAGATCCAAGCAGCTGGACTTTGAATGTGTTTTATTGCCCATATTTCAGAATTTGATTTTTGGGAATTTTAAAAAAGAAAGCTGAGAATAAAGTGATATAGTGCATCTTTAGTTCTGAGAACATGGTAAATCTTTATCTCAGTTTTACTGTGATTCCTGTAGCAGACATTTAGAAACAGTCCGTACCTACTGTGTGTTAATTACCATGCTATTTGGTAGAGATATAATGAGGAATATGTCAAGGTTGCAGCTTTGGAGGAGTGTTGTTGAGGAGACATCAAGGCAGATAATTACTGTGTGCCATGAGAAGTTTTAAATATATGTATGTACAAAGAACTATAAAATCACAGAGGAGCGAGTTACTCTGCTTAATTTTTTTGTCAAAACTATGTAAATAAATCCCGCAAGTTCTATTTTTGCTAGCTGCTGAGAGCTTGCTAATGGTGTTTAAACACCATTGATAAGCATTAGGTTGAACCTGTGTAATTGCCATTATTGGCAATTTTATATGGTTAACTCTAATAGTATTTCAGTATGGCAATTAAAACAAGAAAATGAAACATGCTTAATATCTTTTGTCAATACTGTTTGACAGTTGTTAGATAATTGATATTTTATTAAAATAAAGCTTTGAATATTATATGTGCCATTTTTGGAAAACATTTTTTAAAGCTCATTTGCTTTCCCTTTTTTTTTTTTTTTTTTTTTGCGGTACGCGGGCCTCTCACTGTTGTGGCCTCTCCCATTGTGGAGCACAGGTTCGGGATAAGCAGGCTCAGCGGCCATGGCTCACGGGCCCAGCCGCTCCGCGGCATGTGGGATCTTCTTCCCGGATCGGGGCACGAACCCGTGTCCCCTCCATCGGCAGGCGGACTCTCAACCACTGCGCCACCAGGGAAGCCTGGTTTCTCTTTTTTAAAAGATAATATATGAAAGAATTTTAGTAACTATAAATTGCTGTGTAGTTATTTTATAATTGCTTGTAACCATGGAAATATAGTTATTTGATTTGGAAAGTTTTGCTTTCATAGCTTGACTCCATACAAACATCAGTTGGGTGCTAGATACTGTACCCGGCAATAGAGAGGCAAAAGTTCAGTGTTTGCCCCAAGGAGATCAGTCTGGTACTAGAGACAGCATGTATTTAGTTACAAAGATTCTCTGAATTTTTTTTTTTTTTTTTTTTTTGCATTACGCGGGCCTCTCGCTGTTGTGGCCTCTCCCATTGCGGAGCGCAGGCTCAGCGGCTATGGCTCACGGGCCCAGCCGCTCCGCGGCATGTGGGATCTTCCTGGACCGGGGCACGAACCCGTATCCCCTGCATCGGCAGGCGGACTTTCAACCACTGCGCCACCGGGGAAGCCCTTCCTCTGATTTTTAAGGCAGTGGATTTGTGTGTGTGTGACTTAGTTTTGATTAAAAAAAAAAAAAAGATATACAGGCTGTAGCTATGTTTGTCTGTCACTTGAAAATGTAGCCTTTGTAAGCAAAAACCAAAAGAGTAATGTGCATGGTAGAAGGTTAAAAGGTCTTTAAGTTTTAAAGTTTTAGTATTAAGTTTGAGACAGTCAGTTGATTTTCTACAGGATTTTTAAATTGGTATACTTTTTCTGACATATATTAATTAGTGTTAAATCTTTTTTTTTTTTTTTTTTTGTGGTACGCGGGCCTCTCACTGCTGTGGCCTCTCCCGTTGCGGAGCACAGGCTCCGGACGCGCAGGCTCAGTGGCCATGGCTCACGGGCCTAGCCGCTCCGCGGCATGTGGGATCTTCCCAGATCGGGGCACGAACCCGTGTCCCCTGCATCGGCAGGTGGACTCTCAACCACTGCGCCACCAGGGAAGCTCAGTGTTAAATCTTTTAAAAGAAAAAAAATTACATCGAAACCAGATCCAAGCAGCTGGACTTTGAATGTGTTTTATTGCCCATATTTCAGAATTTGATTTTTGGGAATTTTAAAAAAGAAAGCTGAGAATAAAGTGATATAGTGCATCTTTAGTTCTGAGAACATGGTAAATCTTTATCTCAGTTTTACTGTGATTCCTGTAGCAGACATTTAGAAACAGTCCGTACCTACTGTGTGTTAATTACCATGCTATTTGGTAGAGATATAATGAGGAATATGTCAAGGTTGCAGCTTTGGAGGAGTGTTGTTGAGGAGACATCAAGGCAGATAATTACTGTGTGCCATGAGAAGTTTTAAATATATGTATGTACAAAGAACTATAAAATCACAGAGGAGCGAGTTACTCTGCTTAATTTTTTTGTCAAAACTATGTAAATAAATCCCGCAAGTTCTATTTTTGCTAGCTGCTGAGAGCTTGCTAATGGTGTTTAAACACCATTGATAAGCATTAGGTTGAACCTGTGTAATTGCCATTATTGGCAATTTTATATGGTTAACTCTAATAGTATTTCAGTATGGCAATTAAAACAAGAAAATGAAACATGCTTAATATCTTTTGTCAATACTGTTTGACAGTTGTTAGATAATTGATATTTTATTAAAATAAAGCTTTGAATATTATATGTGCCATTTTTGGAAAACATTTTTTAAAGCTCATTTGCTTTCCCTTTTTTTTTTTTTTTTTTTTTGCGGTACGCGGGCCTCTCACTGTTGTGGCCTCTCCCATTGTGGAGCACAGGTTCGGGATAAGCAGGCTCAGCGGCCATGGCTCACGGGCCCAGCCGCTCCGTCCCATTGTGGGGCACAGGTTCGGGATAAGCAGGCTCAGCGGCCCTGGCTCACGGGCCCAGCCGCTCCGCGGCATGTGGGATCTTCTTCCCGGATCGGGGCACGAACCCGTGTCCCCTCCATCGGCAGGCGGACTCTCAACCACTGCGCCACCAGGGAAGCCTGGTTTCTCTTTTTTAAAAGATAATATATGAAAGAATTTTAGTAACTATAAATTGCTGTGTAGTTATTTTATAATTGCTTGTAACCATGGAAATATAGTTATTTGATTTGGAAAGTTTTGCTTTCATAGCTTGACTCCATACAAACATCAGTTGGGTGCTAGATACTGTACCCGGCAATAGAGAGGCAAAAGTTCAGTGTTTGCCCCAAGGAGATCAGTCTGGTACTAGAGACAGCATGTATTTAGTTACAAAGATTGTGGGAGGCAGCACAGGGTAGAATCAGTGATTTTTCAAATTTATTTTAACAGTGGAAACTTTTCCAAAGAGCTTTTATGCAGAAACCCAATATATAAACAGGTAAAAAACAGAATCCTGCCTATTTGGCCGCCTCTCTGTCCTCATTCCTACTGTTTGAAACCATTGGTGTGGAAGTCAGAGACAAATCAGGTTTGCATCCTGGCCCTGCCACTGTTTAGCTGTTTGACCTTGAATACATGCTCTAACCTTAGTGAACTTGTTTCCTCAACTGTTAAATAAGTGTATTAGATTTTTTGCTGGGTGTTGTAAGAATTAAACATTGCAGGAAAAGAGCCCAGCATATAAAGCCATTCAGTAAATGGTAGCTATTAGGATTATATGTACATGACACAGTGAGATTAAAGAAGAGTAGGGAGTCGGCTAGCCAAGGAGGGCTTCACAGAGGTGGTGATGCACTGCCTTCAGGTTGAATCTTTTTTTAAGTATTTATTTATTTATTTATTTTGGCTGCGCCGGATCTTAGTTGAGGAATGTGGATTTCTTAGTTGCTGTATGGGTATGTGGGATCTAGTTCCCCTACCAGCGATTGAACCTGGGTCCCCTGCATTGGGAGCGTGGAGTCTCACGCACCGGACCACCAGGGAAGTCCCCTCCAGGCTGAATCTTGAAGGGAAATGGAAAATTGCAAAACATATGGGTGAGAGGCATGCACCCAAAATGAAATATTTCCGTAATGAAGACTTGGGTATGTGGAATGCTGCCTCATTATCCCTTTCTGGAGATAAATGGCCTCACCTGAGTTCTGCATAGCTTTTCCTTACATTCTTTGACTCACACTTTAGTATTAGGCTGGGTTAAGCCAGGGTGAGAGTCACTGACTTTCCTTGGTTAATTAAATTGACTACTTAACTAAAGGAAAAAGTACTCTAAACCTGAATTTGTAAGCCGTGTCTTGGTTATAATGTAATGATGCATTTATAGACAAAGTCCTTCCTAATTGCAGTTGTGTTAGTGTACTGAAAATTAGGATCCCTGTGTCCTCCTTTGAGGTCTTAGTATAGATCTTTGTAAATGTTTACTTCAGTAGGTAGGTAAGTGTTTTTTTTTTTTTTTGCCTGAGATTCAGATATATGAGACTACTGCTGTGGATAAATTGCAGGTGGATGTATTTTCTTTGGATTTTTAAGAAAGAGAACTAGCAAATTAGTTTCTAGAAAAAGCTGATGAAACATCATTGGATGTGTTTTCTACCTCAACAATTTTTCTTTTTTAATTTTAAAATTTTATTATTTTTAAAAATGTTTATTTTATTTCTTTATATTTTGGCTACATATTTTTTGATCTTAGTTGTGGCACGCAGGATCTTCGTTGTGGCATGCGGGCTTCTCTCTAGTTGTGGTGCGCAGGCTCTCTAGTTGAGGCACGCGGGCTCAGTAGTTGCGGCGCACGGGCTTAGTTGCCCCACGGCACATGGGATCTTAGTTTCCTGACCAGGGATTGGTCCCCTTCATTGGAAGGTAGATTCTTAACCACTGGACCACCAGGAAAGTCCCCTGATTTTTCTTTTTTATAACAATCAGATTTTAGGCAAAACATTTCAGTGTGATAGGCTAACAAATGGAGGTGTATTAAACAAAATAGAGAAGATATGGAAATATCTATCTTAGTGTCTTTCTGTATCTCCTTTGTGTTTGTGTGTGTGTGTGTGTGTGTGTGTAAAATCATACAGCACTTACTGTGTACCAGGCACTGTTCTAAATGTATCAACTCATTTAATCTGCCTGACAGCCCTATGAAAGAGATATTACTGTTATTAAAAATAGCCTGTATCAGATAACTTCATTTGTCTAGATAAGGGGGCTTGCCATACTATGGCTGGAAAGCCAAATTCTGCCTCCTACTTGTTTTTTTTTTTTTTTACGATGAGAGATTACATCTATTTATTTATTTATTTTTGGCTGCATTGGGTCTTCGTTTCTGCGCGTGGGCTTTCTCTAGTTGCAGCGAGCGGGAGCTACTCTTCGTTGTGGTGCACGGGCTTATTGCAGTGGCTTCTCTTGTTGCGGAGCATGGGCTCTAGGCACACGGGCTTCAGTAGTTGTGGCACACGGGCTTAGTTGCTCTGCGGCATATGGGATCTTCCTGGACCAGGCAGGGCTTGAACCCGTGTCCCCTGCATTGGCAAGTGGTTTCTTAACCACTGCGCCTTTGTGCTAAGAGTGATTTTTACAGTTTTTAGTGGTTGGAAAGAAGCAAAATAATATTTTATAAAAATTTTTATACAATTTATTTTCTAAAATAATTTCAAATTTTAATTTTATAAATCAATAATAATTTATTTAAAAGTTACTTGAAATTTCATTGTCCATAAAGTTTTACTGAAACAGAGACCCTCATATTCCACATACATTATTTATTGTTGTTAATTTCTTGCTACAGAAACCATAAGGTCTGCAAAACTTAAAATATTTACTATCTGGCCCTTTATAGAAAGTTTGCTGACCCCTGGTCTAGATACAAAGGAAAGGAGATAGAATCCAGACAAAAAGCAACAAAATAATATAGTTACAAAAGAACGTGTCTTTATTAGAACATACCAGGAATATGAGGACTACACAGAGTTGTATAATGAACAAGCCAGCAGTATTTTCTTGAAGAATTAAAAAAAAATATTTAATAACAGCTTAACTATAATGAAAAATGCTTAGTTATTTCAAAGTGTTGTATTGACCTTTTTCCTGTTAATATAAAATTTCTCCTCCAGATATATCTGAAGGGCTTTGTAAATATTTCTTTGAATTTGGGTGACAGTTGTTGCAGTTACCATTGAAATCTGAGTACCTTGGCCTCCTGTTTTTGCCCTTGGAACACAGATGAGTTCTGACACTTGATTTCTCGATTTCCCCTTCTTTATAATTTTGCTTTTGGCCCTTTAGGACTGGCTGTAGTCTGTAATGTTGAGTATATGTTTCTCTGCTGAGGATGTGCATCAAAATCTTCTGGAGAAAATTTTAAAATTTAGATCGTCTCAGAATCTCTGAGGATAAGGTCTAGCCATGATTATTTTCAGGATGTTTCTCAGGGGGTTCTAACGTACAC
Organism: Physeter macrocephalus; assembly: GCF_002837175.3. Classification (NCBI taxonomy): domain Eukaryota; kingdom Metazoa; phylum Chordata; class Mammalia; order Artiodactyla; family Physeteridae; genus Physeter; species Physeter macrocephalus. Next base: position 92,080,349 of record NC_041227.1, on the reverse strand, counting down.
TCCTGGTTAAAATCCATAGTTACTTCCTTCAACTATATTAGTAAATCCTATTTGAAAAAAATACATATGTGGCATTTATTGTTTTGTGTCCCAGAGGTGTTTTGCAACCTAAAGAATCATTGCCTAAATTTATGTATACTCACAGAGGTCATCAGCATCAGTTTGGTAAATTCATTTTCTCTTTTGATGTCACTCAATAGAATAGTAGAATACAAGTTGAAATTCACATTAGAGAGCAGGTAGTATAATTTAGTATTCTTTATTTTTATGAGATATTTATTTGGCATCATAGAATGCCAGTGAATATGGAAATAATGGATTTAATGAGGTAGAACACAATTTATATGTGACTCAATATTTTTAGGAGGAATAGTTCATTTTGTTTTGTCAATAGTTCTATCAGGCTGTATGTCTGTAAAACAACTGTTTAAATAGTAGATCTTTTCCTCTTGTTTTCATTTAAGTGTATTTTGACACTAGAGTGAATTTAAAAGAAAAAAGTGACCTGCAACCTCTAAAAGCATACTAAAACAACAAATGTTTGTCTTTTTTCACATTCTGTTTCACGGTTTATAGGCATACACAGTTGTATCACACAGAAAACTGATTTGAGATAAAAAGCACTAGAAAGCGATATACAATAAAATCTAAGCAGGTCCGTCAGAATTCCATTTCTTAGGAACCATCAGGTGTTCCAAATGGCTTCATGCCTTAAGTCAAAGAAGAGAGGGATTTTAATCAACAGAGAAAGGATCTTTGGAACTTCCCTGGTGGTGCAGTGGTTAAGAGTCCACCTGCCAGTGCAGGGGACACGGGTTCGATCCCTGGTCCGGGTGGATCCCACATGCCGTGGAGCAGCTGAGTCTGTGCCACAACTACTGAGCCTGTGCTCTAGAGCCCACGAGCCACAACTACTGAGCCCGTGCGCCACAACTACTGAAGCATGTGTGCCTGGAGCCCATGTTCCACAACAGGAGAAGCTACCTCAATGAGAAGCCCACGCACCGCAATGAAGAGTAGCCCCCGCTTGCCGCAACTAGAGAAAGCCCACATGCAGCAACGAAGACCCAATGCAGCCAAAAAATAAATAAGAAAAAAAAAAGCGATCTTTGAGCACCCATCAACAGGTGAACACTGCTGGAGTGAAGATTATATCTAGCATGAGTTTGATGGGCGTGCTGTGAGAATGAGGAGGCATCCTGATTAATGTCCATAAAGGGAAAGCCAAGAATGATGAGGTAGACCGGCCAAGAAAAAAGAAACAAGGAGAGGAAAGAGAAGAGCTGAAAGGTCAACAGTAATGAGATGGTGCTTGTAAGTTGCAATGGCAGTGAATATCAAAAACTTAGTGGAGAGAGTGATGAAGAAACAGAGGATAGGAGAGTTCTCAGTTATCTGTTTTGTACCTCAGTAGTAGCCCTTTGTTCAGGATATCTCTCTTGTCAGTTTTAAGTGGGACTCTGTATTTTACATTTGATAACCCTTGAAGGCATTGATTTACCTGGAGAGTATCCAGGGAGTAGGGTTTAAGCAGTATGAGGGGTGAAGAGTATTCATTCCAATAGAGTTTAGTGATAGGCTAAGGCTATAATAATAAAGGCTGCTATATTATTATAACAGAACTGAGGGTTTGGGGGCATATTATTAGGGTTTTCCAGCAAAACAGAACCAATAGGATTTACGTATAAATTTAAAAGGAAAACGTGACCACAGTCAATCGCCGGGAGAGGAAGAGAAAGGGGAGGGAGAGATTTTAAGAAGTTGGCTCATGTGGTTGTGAAGGTTGGTAAGTCCAAAATTTTCAGGGTAGGCTGGCTGGCTGGTGAGCCAGGGAAGAGTTGATGTTGCAGCTCCACGTCCAAAGGCATCTCGGAGGATGTGTAAGTCTTTCTCTTAAGGCCTTCAACAGATTGGATGAGGCCCACCCACATTATGGAGGGTCGTCTGCTTTACTCAGAGTGTACTGATTGAAATGTTAATCTCATCTTAAAAATACTTTATCTCCTTTCTTCAGATTTATAATCTAAAGCTGTAGAGCATCTATTTGCAACACTTGCCTTTAATATTAAGAGTTACTAGACTTGAGATTGGTAGGAGTAATTCTCAGTAGAAAAGGTGATATCTTAATCATTGGTCCAAGGCTAATTGAAAAATGCAAAGTATTTTAGATGAGTGGCTTAAATCTTGCAAAATGAGATATGGTAGTCAGTTATAACTAATAGGAAAGTGAGGAAATGGTGCAGCTGTTGGAAGAATTTTACTTTTTCAAAAAGTGAACTATGGGGCTTCCCTGGTGGCACAGTGGTTGAGAGTCCGCCTGCCGATGCAGGGGACACGGGTTCGTGGCCCAGTCCGGGAAGATCCCACATGCCGCGGAGCAGCTGGGCCTGTGAGCCATGGCCGCTGAGCCTGCGCGTCCGGAGCCTGTGCTCCGCAACGGGAGAGGCCACAACAGTGAGAGGCCCGCGTACCGCAAAAAAAAAAAAAAAAAAAGTGAACTATGCCTGAGCTATGACATAACTGTGTCTGTCCCTCAATTATGAACCAAGCTGGTCTTGTTTTGCTTTAGTTTTTGTTAGAAGCTTATCTCTGTAGGTGGGAGAGTGAGGAAATGACAAAAATTGATTTAAGGAAATGAAGTTACTCTCGGGGATACTTTGTTGTCTGATGTAATCTTACAGAATTAAACTGTAAATTTAAAAATTTAAATTTGACTGGGGTATTTTTCAGAATATGCAATGCATTGATTTCATTGGTAAGTGTACCTTTTTTTTTTCATTATTTGACTGCATTGCAGTATGGCACTAATGACATTTTGTTTTGTTTTAATATATTTATTTATTTATTTATTTATTTATTTTCGGCTGTGTTGGGCTTTCTCTAGTTGTGGCAAGCAGGGGCCATTCTTCATCGCCGTGCGTGGGCCTCTCACTGTCACGGCCTCTCTTGTTGCGGAGCACAGGCTCCAGACGTGCAGGCTCAGTAGTTGTGGCTCACGGGCCCAGTTGCTCCACAGCATGTGGGATCTTTCCAGACCAGGGCTCGAACCCGTGTCCGCTGCATTGGCAGGCAGATTCTCAACCACTGCTCCACCAGGGAAGCCCACTGACGTAGTTTTAAACATTGTTTTTACCTAGAGTAATAGTCAAAGTCAAATATTGAGAACTTAGAGAAACCTGTAACCTCATGTCTGATGCCATGATAAGGAGCATCATCTGAAGTGATGAAGAATTTGCTGGCACACCCAGAATACCCACCACTATTTACACGGATGAGTCTGTACAGTGAGGACTGTGCAAATCAAAACACATATGTGTATGTTCTGTTGGGTTAGTTGTACGGAAATCAGAATGATTTGGATGGTGCAGACAATTTGGGGATGGTGAGAGGAAGAGAAGACAGCACAAGTGAAAAAACATTTCTCATCCAGGGGCCAGGACCATGTTTGGGGAGATGACTGCTTCAGTTTTCATTTCTCATGAAGTGCAGTTTATGAAGAAACAGGAGATTCTATTTAACTCTAGAAAACTAGTATGAAAAGGTACTCAGTAATTCTTCTGCCTTGCCTCATTGCTGTATCTGGAATATGTTATTTGGATTAGGGTTATGAGCTATAATATAATATGTGCTATTCAAGGAAGGTAGATAATTTGCTGACCCTCTTTATTTTATTTTATTTTTAAAAAAATATACCTCTTTCTCTCTTAGCTGTCATCATTCATTCATTCACTCATTCATTCATTTACGGCTGCGTTGAATCTTCGTTGCTGCGCAAGGGCATTCTCTAGTTGCAGCGAGCGGGGGCTACTCTTGGTGGCGGTGTGCGGGCTTCTCATTGCGGTGGCTTTTCTTGTTGCAGAGCATGGGCTCTAGGTGTGCGGGCTTCATCAGTGGCACGTGGGCTTAGCTGCTCCATGGCATGTGGGATCTTTCAGGACCAGGGCTCAAACCCGTGTCCCCTGCATTGGCAGGCAGATTCTTAACCACTGCACCACAAGGGAAGCCATGCTGACCCTCTTTAAATAAGGCATTGTTGAGTGACAGTTTCATGAGAGCAGGAACCATTGGTAATCACTTAATGTACATATAACAATAAGTAAATCTGACAGTTTCCATTTTTTATGTCAGTACACCTCTACTGTTACCATATAATTGGCTGTTTATGTTTTCCCTCAGACACATTCTTTATTTTCTGTATTGTTTTCCCCTATTTCATAAACTCCTGGTTAGCAAAGAACAATGTAGATTATTAGTGAAATAATATTTTATAAAGGTGTTGTGTGTGTGTGTTGAAATAGGATTTATTTTAAATAGTTCTTCGTTTGGGCTTCCCTGGTGGCACAGTTGTTAAGAATCCACCTGCCGGGGGTTTCCCTGGTGGCGCGGTGGTTGAGAGTCCGCCTGCCGATGCAGGGGACACGGGTTCGTGCCCCGGTCCGGGAAGATCCCACATGCCGCGGAGCGGCTGGGCCTGTGAGCCATGGCCGCTGAGCCTGCGCCTCTGGAGCCTGTGCTCCGCAACGGGAGAGGCCACAACAGTGAGAGGCCCGCGTACCGCAAAAAAAAAAATCTGACTGCCAGTGCAGGGGACACGGGTTTGAGCCCTGATCCGGGAAGATCCCACATGCTGCGGAGCAACTAAGCCCGCAAGCCACACTGCTGAGCCCACGTGCCACAACTGCTGAAGCCTGCGCACCTAGAGCCTGTGCTCCACAACAAGAGAAGCCACTGCAATAAGACCGTGCACCACGATGAAGAGTAACTCCCGCTCGCTGCAACTAAAGAAAGCCCGTGCGCAGCAACAAACACCCAACACAGCCAAAAATAAATTAAAAAAAAAAAAAAAAGTTCTTTGTTTAAAAAGTCAAAAAATTTAAAAGTTTGGCTTTCAGCACATATCCAAGTCACTGTAATGGCCTTCAGAAATACTAAAATCATAAACATCAGTGAACACTCTAAGTCTTCCTTAAACATAATATGACAAGTTCCAGTCTAGTACTCTTTAAGGCAAAGTTGTGTCAGTCCTCATAATTTTGACATTTTGTAGTGTTTATAATTTGAGATCAATGTAACGTTCCCCCAAAATGCTGTTGTGTAAGCATCATTACTTCAAAACTGTATGTAATACTGTGTTACCAGGAAGAGAGAGAAGAATTCTGGAGGAGAATTCTGCATTGCATAGAAATAAAACTCTGCTAAAATAAAAGTGTAAAAAACTCTACTAAAAGCCTTTCATAAAAAAATGTAACAGCCTTCTGCTTTAGTTTCCTTGAAGCTGGAAACTGATCTCAAAATTTGAAGCCTTACATCACAATGCCTCAAATTCTAGGGTATTCTTTTGATTTACACCAATTTTACATGAGGCTGACTGTCCCATTTTAAGAATGGTCTAAGTATTGTGATTTTCTTCTTTTTAATAAATATTCAACTGGAAAATCCCTGGGTAAGACCTTACCAATCAATATTTTAATATTGAAGCCTTTAGCATTTAAAACAATATTGTTTGAGCAGAAAATTCCCATTAGCCTTGAAGCTTTAAGTCCCTAACTTTCGGACCAAAAGCTCTCATTGCAATGGGGTGAAATTGAGAACTGTGTGGTGGACTTTATTTCCCACCTTGGTAAAACTAGACTTCTGCAGATCTTGTAGCTCTGTCCTGTCAGTGTAGTCTCTTTCAGTGTGTTACCACTTTCTATTGTAGTTTTCCAGGTAATTTTTAACGTAACTAACTATTGATACACAGCCTAATACAAAAGAAGTTGACAGGAGAAAAATTTCAAATCATTTGCTCAGAGATTATAGGATGGTATTATTGTTGAAATGTCTGTCTCAAGTGTGAATCCGTTAGCAGTGAGCCTTGGTGTCCTTGGGAAGTCCATGGGAGATAAAAGAACTTGCAAACTTGGCTAAGTGTGAAACCTTAGCCAGTGTTTTTAACACATTGAAACAAAATGAGAGGAACTTTAATAATTCACTCACCATCCCGATTTGTAAGATTATTTTTTAATATTCTCTTACTTCTCTTTTTTACTTTACTCCTTTCTGTTTCTGTGGTGAGGTACTTATCCAAGTCATAAACATTGTTGTCTAGGAGAGCTGCATTGGTGTAGCAGAAAAGTGGATATAGTATTAGAATACAGAATACTTAAGAATTCTGCATTCCAGAAAGCATACTGAAGAAGCTTCTGTTTCTAGTGCTCAGGCAACACAAATCTGATCTCTTAAGAAAGTCTGGATATTGACATGCAAATGAACAAACCAAACTCTTCTTTGAAATATGTTTGTGATATATACAAGTAGCTTAGAGGGGATTATTGAAGTACTGCCAAAATACATTTCAAAAATGATAAGTCTTTTCATTCATTATGTTGACTTTGGAAGGATTTGTGAACCCCTTTAAAATGCATGTATGTAATATTTTGTTTATCTTCATATGTCCTTTTTTGAGGGAAGAGGTCTTGGCTTTCGTCACATTCTCAAAGGAGTCCAGTGACCCCCAAAAAGATTTAGAACTCCTCCACTAGGTGGTATGAAAATACTGCCTGGTTTATTTGTACTGTTGGTTATAAATATAGATTGTTCATTGCAAAGTACTCTAAACTCTGTCTTTTGCTCCACTTGAGAACCATTTATTTTTGTTGTTATGGGATATTTTGCAATTATATGTTAAAATATTAAGCTAAAAGGTAACTGGAAAGGTAAATCTGAGAAATACTGTACATTGTCTATGTTAAATTCTTAAGTATGATACTTGGGCTTTCTGGTAACCAATATGTATGTTAAATAAAGGCAAAAAAGTTTAAAGCTAGGAAATTAATAGAGGATAAAATAATCTGAGTTAAAAGGAACCTTAGGTATTATCTTCTTTTCCAGAAAAGTTAGATGAATTACTCAGATTTATAGAGTTGATGACTGGCTCGAACCCACATCTTCTTTCTTAATCTGCATTTAGGGCTTATCATACCTATTGTCTCTCTCTACCATTTGTCATCAATACTTAGCTAATTGTAATAAAAACATTATTAACCTATAGTAGTAAATAAATAACATAAGTAATTATAATTAGCAAATTGAGACGTTTTAAATTTAATCATCCCACTCTCTTACTACAACCTTTCAAGTGTTCTTCTCCCAGGAGATAGAGACCTCTGCTTTCTTAATCCCTCTTCTCTTTATTTGCCTTTCCTGTTACCACTTTCTGCACAACGTAGTTTAGGCTCTTTGATCCATTGTTTCAACTCCCTTCATTATGCATTCATCTCACGTATCCTGTAAACCCTCAACCCAATCCTAGATAATGTATGACTTTTCTGTTTCTGTAGCTAGACGACTGTACATACTTGCTACAGAAAAATCACATCTTTGTAGATTGGCACCAGCAAAAATTCATGGTCTCCGATCTTAAAAATGTCCTTCCTGTACTTCCTTTTGTGTTTCTTTGCCCTCATTCTTCATAGCAGCTCTTTCAAGCCTCTTATTACCTTCTTCCTTTCTCCCCCAGCCAGCAAATGACCTTACTTCCTGTTTTCCCGGAATATAAAAATTTTTGCATCTTTTTCTCCTTTCTAATACAGTAGAAGAGGTAAGCCATCTTTATATCTGGATCTCTCATTCCTTTTTCTTCCTCCTCCTTCCATTGAGTATTTTCCTATTCTGATTTTTAAAAAAGACTTTTTATTATGGAAAACATCAGACTCATAAACAAAAGTAGAGAATAATAACCATTCATGTACCCATTATCCATCTTCAACAGTTATCAACTCAAAGCTAATATTGTTTCATATATGTCCCTCCATCCACACTTCCAAATTTTTCTGAAGCAAATCCCAGGCATGTTATTCCACTGATAAAATTTTCATTGTATATTTCTAAACGACTTTAAAAAATAATCACGATACCATTATCCCTTGAAAAACTCAGTTATTCTTTAATATCATCAGACATCCAGTCAGTGTTCACATTTCCCCAAATGTTTGTTAATCGGTTTGTTTTACAAAAATTATTTATTTTACACTTTCTAAAAATTCAGGTCTAAGTAAGGTCAATGAAGTCCAATGGTTATATCACTTATCTCTTTTAATCTATAGTTTTCCCTTTCCAACTCTTTTTTAAATTTCCTTGGAATTTATTTGAAGAAACTGGGTCATTTATTTTATAGGGCTTTTCACAATCTGGATTTTGCTGGTTATATCCCCATGGTGTCTTTAACATATTCTTCTGCCCTCTATACTTCTTGCAAATTGATAGTTGCAGCCAGAGACTTGAACAGATTCAGATTTGATTTTGTGGCAAGAATACTTTATAGGTGGCGTGTTGTTATTCTGTCAGGGGATACATCATGTCTGGTTGTTTCATTGTTTGCCTTTGGTTAATTAGGGGGTGAAAATGGTCATATTAAAATTATTCATTCCTTTATTTCTCTTGAGTCTTTTTTTCCTCCTCCATTAGCATTTAAGCATCTCGCTTGGTTGAGAAAAACAGCAACCCAGAAAAACTGCTTTTTAACATTTCTATCTGTTTCTAAGATTTTTATTCATGGTACCATCTTTACTTCATCTTCTTGCACTCATCAGCCCATTTGGATGTGGGTTTTGCGGTGTTGAACCATGCCCTTACTATTTTACTGAAACCATTCTCATCAAGGTTATCAGTGGGCGCTCTATACTGAATGGAACAGACCCATTTCAGACCTTATTTTACTTGACAGTTGGGTAACTTTGGGTATTGTTGGTTGCCTCTCCTTGAAATACTTCCTTGACTTGTGACATAGTCTCTCTTCTTTTTACTTTTACCTCTTTAATTGCTTCCTCTCAGCCTCTGTTGTAGACTCTTAAGTGTTGGTGTTGCTCTGCCTGGCTCTAGCCTAGGGCTTCTGCTCATCGTACTCTACACATTCTCCATAGGTCATCTCATCCTTTGTCATGGCTTCAGTTATACCATCTCTTAGCTGGTAAGTACCAGACCTTTTTTTTTCCCCTCATAGGTTGGTTCTTTTCAGAACTGACTGGTTGTACAGCTTCTGACTAGAAATCTCACAGGCATCTTGGATTCAGTGTATCTAAAGATGGAATGAGTCACACTTACTTCTTCATCCCCTCACACATAGTTCTACTTAGTTCAACTTATTTCTAATCTAGAAGTTTTTTGAGTTGACTCCTTGACTGACCTTTTACTCTCACCTTTCTAGTTCTCTTTATTTACTGCTGCTATTCTAGTGTAGATCTCCATCATCTATCACCTTCATTACTGCAGACCTTCTATCTGGTTTCTTCCTTTCCCATCCTTATGGTCCATTCTTCACTATATAAATGAGAGTGATTTTTCTAAAAAACTTATCTAATGGTTTACCATTGTCCCTAGGATAAATTGTAAAGACCAGAGCTTGTTTTGTGACCTAGCCTGTGCTTACCTCTTCAGCTTTATCTTTTTAAAAATTTATTCATTCATTCATTCATTTATTTAGTCTGTGCTGGGTCTTCGTTGCTATGTGCGGGCTTTCTGTAGCTGCTGCGAGCGGGGGCTACTCTTCGTTGTGGTGCGCGAGCTTCTTGTTGCGGTGGCTTCTCGTTGCGGAGCACAGGCTCTAGGCGCGCGGGCTTCAATAGTTGTGGCACGGGGGCTCATAGCTGTGGCTCGCGGGCTCTAGAGCGCAGGCTCAGTAGTTGTGGCGCATGGATTTTGTTGCTCCACGGCATGTGGGATCTTCCCGGGCCAGGGCTCTAACCCGTGACCCCTGCATTGGCAGGCGGACTCTCAACCACTGTGCCACCAGGGAGGTCCCCTTCAGCTTTATCTTGAATCATCACCCGCTATGTGGAAGTACTTGTCACACTTTTCACGCAGTTTTAATTGCCTGTTTCTTGGCTGACTCTTCCAGTAGACTGTGACTTCTTCAGTGTAAAGACCAAATCTTTTCTTTTCCCTCATTAAACCTGATGCCTGGCTCATAGTAACTGTTTTGTGTATGTTTGTTGAATGAATAAATTTGTGCAGTACACTATTATACATTGAGTGATTTATGCATGCCTTGGTTTTATTGTTATTAGATCATGCTAGTATTCCAGTACTATTGTAATTCTTGTACATTAATTTGCTTTTTTGTCTAGAGGCAGCCTCTCCATAATTAAATTGGACCCTGTAATGTACCTAATACAGTAGAGTTTTTTCCTGATTAAAACAGGGATTTTTGCTATGTTTCTTTTTGACTCTGATTTATATGATTAATTCTCTGTCAGTGGATTACCATTGTCCCAGATAATGGAAGTCTGTAGACAGCTCACATAGTCACCAACATCAGATAATCCTTACCCTACTGTAACCTTCGTTAGAGTGTATGAGTTCCAAGATAGTTTGGCTTGGCATGACTAGTGAGATTTAGAAAAGTGAGGCTTAAGTAATTAAGTTTATCCAAACTCATACATTTTATCCAAACCAAAGATAGTTGGTTTTCTGAGTTGTCCATTGTGCTTGGTTCTCAATCCACTATTTATTACTGACATTAGTCATCATATTTCTCTGGATTTAGACATAGTGGTAGTCGTGGCTTTCGGCTATTATTTTGAGGTAACTGGGCTACAGGTCAGAAGAATCATTCAAGATTATAAAATAAATCCCTGATTATATTTACTAGTATTGCTCAGTGGAGAAGGATCTCCATTGAAATCAGCAGCTGCCATTGGGAACATATGAGTACTCACTTTTTGACTCAGGGCTCCTATTTAAAAGCAGCATCTGCTCTCCTGTTTTTCCTCCTTGACTGGCTTATTCACCACTCTCTATCCCCAGTGCCTGGAATAGTGCCTGACATAGCGTGAAAAGGGTACTCAAGAAATGGTCTTTGACAGCATAGTGGTTACTAGAGGGAAAGGGGTGGGTAAAGGGAATCAACTGTATGGTGACAGATGGAACCTAAACTTTTGGTGGTAAGCACGCTGTGGGGTACATAGAAGTAGAAATACAATGCTGTATACATGAAACTAAAATAATGTTATAAACCAGTGTTACCGCAATAAAAAATAAAATTTGAAAAAAAGGTACAAACTTGCAATGAGTAGTAAAGAAGTCCTAGAAATCTAAGGCACAGTATAGTGAGTGTAGACAACAGTAATGTATTTTTTTATATATATATAAATTTATTTATTTTATTTTTGGCTGTATTGGGTCTTCGTTTCTGTGCGAGGGCTTTCTCCAGTTGTGGTGAGGGGGGGCCACTCTTCATCGCAGTGCGCGGGCCTCTTACTGTCACGGCCTCTCCTGCCGTGGAGCACAGGCTCCAGATGCGCAGGCTCAGTAGTTGTGACTCACGGGCTTAGTCACTCCGCGGCATGTGGAATCATCCCAGACCAGGGCTGGAACCTGTGTCCCCTGCATTGGCAGGCAGATTCTTAACCACTGCGCCACCAGGGAAGCCCAACAGTAATGTATTATAATCATCAAACTTGCTCAACAAAAGACTAGAACTTAATTATTCCAACCACTTTTTAAAAATTTATGTAATATGATAGAGGTACTAATTATCACTACAAAGGCAATGATAATATCTATAAATGTATCAAATTAACATATACCTTAAATTTATACAATGTTATATGTCAAATATATTTCAGTTTTTAAAAAGATACATTTATTTTTTTTAAAGTGTTTTTTTTTTTAAGTCTTTGTTGAATTTGTCATGACATGGCTTCTGTTTTTCAAGTTTTGGTTTTTTGGCTGCGAGGCACGTGGGATCTTAGCTCCCTGACCAGGGATCGAACCCGCACCCCCTGCATTGGAAGGCAAAGTCTTAACCATGGGCTGCCAGGGAAGTCCAAGATGGATGTATTTAAAACAAAAAGAAATAGTCTTTGTTTCCTCTGTCTGTGATGTGTCTCTTAGTAGGTGGTTCTGCATGCCCTTCATTAGACATTAATTTCATTTGGAAGATGATTTCCTATTTCTTTGAAATGTCCCTTCCAATTGAATTTTGTAGGTACCAGTAGTTTGCATTTTAAGTAAGACTTAACTCAGATATATAGTTTACCCTTGAACAGTGTGGGGCTAGGAGTGTCAAACCTCCTCCGCACAGTCAAAAATCTGCATATAATTTTACAGTTGGCTGACTCTTCATATCCACAGTTTCAGATTGTGTAGTCCCATAGTACATGTTTCTTGAAAAAAATCCACTTATAAGTAGACCCATGCAGTTCAAACCTGTGTTGTTCAAGGGTCAACTGTATTTCCTAATTACAGTGGACGTTCTGTCTAGCTATTTTTATACAGTGTGATAAGACATACTAATATTAAACTTTTGTAAGTTTATACAGGATATTTGAAGAATAATTTTTTTAAAAAAATATTTATTTATTTGGCTGTGCTGGGTCTTAGTTGCGGCACATGGGATCTTCGCTGCGGCATGTGGGATCTACTTCCCTAGCAAGGGATCGAACCCGGGCCCCCTGCATTGGGAGCTCGGAGTCTTAACCACTGGACCACCAGGGAAGTCCCTGAAGAATAATTCTTTAAGAAACAATTCTTGATTTTTCTTTTACCTACATTTACCCTCATTGAGCTGATCACAGTACTCGTTAGATATTGTATAGAAATTGGCTTTATAGTGTTGCAAGTATAAAGAAAGGGCTCTGAAATATTAGGTAACGGGGTTACAGAATTGAATTACTGTGTGAGCACAAAGAAGTATGTACTTCATTCAGTTTTTAATCTTTTTTTTAAACACATACTGCTTGGGCTTCCCTGGTGGCGCAGTGGTTGAGAGTCCACCTGCCGATGCAGGGGACACGGGTTCATGCCCCGGTCCGGGAAAATCCCACATGCCGCGGAGCGGCTGGGCCCGTGAGCCATGGCGGCTGAGCCTGTGCGTCCAGAGCCTGTGCTCCGCAACGGGAGAGGCCACAACAGTGAGAGGCCCGTGTACTGCAAAAACAAACAAACAAACAAAAAACACATACTTCTTAAGCACACAAAATAAATTGAAACAATGCTAAATTACCTCTTTTTAAAAAAAATTTATTTATTTTATCTTTGGCTGCGTCGGGTCTTCGTTTCTGCACACGGGCTTTCTCTACTTGTGGCGAGCGGGGGCTACTGTTTGTTGCGGTGCGCAGTGGCTTCTCTTGTTGCGGAGCGTGGGCTCTAGGCATGCAGGCTTCAGTAGTTGTGGCACACGGGCTCAGTAGTTGTGGCTCCCAGGCTCTAGAGCGCAGGCTTAGTAGTTGTGACACACGGGCTTAGTTGCTCTGCGGAATGTGGGATCTTCCCAGACCAGGTCTCGAACCCGTGTCCCCTGCATTGGCAGGCGGATTCTTAACCACTGTGCCGCTAGGGAAGTCCTTAAATTATTTCTTGATTAATTGCATTGGTTAAGAGGGCATGAGATTGCTAAATGGCTTGTTTACATTATAAGTAATATCAGCTATTCTAAGATCACTAGTAACTAATATTCAATCTTGAAGGTTGCTTCAGTTATGGTTGGAACCTTTGGCTTGTGGACAGTTTCTGAAGTACTTATCTTTGTTACTTTTTTCAGGTAATGCTTCTTTTTGTAAATTAGAAAATTTGTTTTTTTATCATTAAGGGAAAATTATTGTCTTCTCCAGAAGTTGTATGTTAATATTCAAAATTTAATAAAATTGATATCAGTGTATCTAGCAGGTGATATGGTTGTGAGTGGGTAAATTTTAAAATAGTGTTCTTTTGGCTCAGTAAACTATTAAAGATAATTTAAAATCCATAAAATGACTATTTTAGCATTGATTTTCACAGTAGGTTAAAAAACATCATCTGATATTCATATTACCATCATAGTAAACCTCACCTTTGAAAGTGTATACTGCAAATAATAATTTAGAAATAATTTAAATTCTAAGTGAAAGAAATAATCTTTCTCTCTTTCTTCTTAGGTGGAATGAACCTTACTTGTTGAATATCTCCTGGTTACTTGTTGGATTCACTTGTGGAAGAATCATTTTCCCCTGCGTGGAAGCCACTTAGTGGCATATTTAATTATAAATCCAGGGATTGCAAAGTTTTTTGATTTCCCAAAGGAGGGACATACCACTATATCAAATAAGCTTGACATTACAGCCAAAATGGTGCTGTCCCAGAGACAACGAGATGAACTGTAAGTTTCTCTGTTTTGTGATTTTTAAAAAATCCTCTCATAAAGGACAAAGTAGTAAATTAAAATACAGCTTTGGGAGACATATTCTAAATTAAAACTGTTGTTATGAGAGTTCAAATATTGGTTTGGGCTATTTGGTCTGATTTTAAAACTGGATCTTATTTTGACGTAGTATTATTTACCCGTTTGACGTAAACGTGTGTATGTTTAAAGCAGAGCAAACAAGTAAGTTAGTTGGGATAAGTTCTATCCTAAGCTTGTCTTAACTATCTTATGTTCAATAGGAAGGTAGGTGCTTCAAAGCTCTTCAAAATTTTTTTGTCTGGAATCCATGTATTAGAAAAATGAAAGCTTTTTTGTTGTTTTTACTGCTAATGCCTTTCCTTTTTGTCTTACTGTGTTATCTTTTATCATCCAGTGGCTATTGTATTTGAACTTTATGAGGTGGCTAGTATAGTTAATGCAAGTGCATTAATGAAAGAAACATGAAATGATTTGACTACTGCTATTTTATAGTATCTTATAGCATCCCATATTTTATAGCATTCTATTTTTGTAGGTGAGGAATATGGGGGAACATTTAACTTCATGTTCTAGGTATTTAAAAGATTTTCTGTGGGTTTTAAAAAACTTCATTTGGAAATAATTTCAAATTTATAGAGAAGTTGTAAGATTAGTACAAAGAATATTCATACATTTTATCCAAATTCACCTATCGTTATTTTTTACCATTTGCTCTATCATTTGCACTCTAGCTGTGTGTGTACAGTATTTTTTTTTAATTGGAGTATAATTGCTTTAAAATGTTGTGTTAGTTTCTGCTGTACAATGAAGTGAATAAGCTATATGTATACCTACATCCCCTCCCTCTTGGACCTCCTTCCCACGCCCTGCCCATTCCACCCATCTAGGTCATCACAGAGCACCAAGCTGAGCTCCCTGTGCTATATACAGCAGGTTCCCACTAGCTATCTATTTTATACATGGTAGTGTATATATGTCAATCCTAATCTCCCAATTCGTCCCACCCTCCCCTTTCCCGCACCAGTGTCCACATGTCCATTTTCTACGTCTGCGTCTCTATTCCTTCCCTGGATATAGGTTCATCTGTACCATTTTTCTAGCTTCCACATATATGAGTTAATATACGATATTTGTTTTTCTCTTTCTGACTTACTTCACTCCACAGTATTTTTTTTAAAACCATTTGAGAGTAAATTGCGTGCATGAACGACCTTTCCCCCAGGTACTTCATTGTGCGGTTCCTAAGAATAACTGTATTCTTTTATAAAACCACAGTACAGTTAGCAATTTCAGTAAAATTTAACATTGTCACAATACTTTTTATGTAATCTACATCAGTTTTGTTAATTGGGCCAATAATGTCCTTTATAGCATTTTTTTCCCCTCTCTGGTACACCATCCAGTCTAGGATTAGGTATATTTAGTTGTCATGTCACTTTATTCTCATTTAACCTGGAACATTTCCTCAACATTTCTTTGTCTTTTATGACATTAATATTTTTGAATAGTCTTTAAAAAAATTCTTTTTATTGAATGAAGGATTCTTTAAATTCTATAGTGCTTTACAATTTTCAGAAGCTTCACACATGATTTCATATAATCCAATAGTAACCCTTTTTTCCTCCCTACCCTTATGTTGACCCTTCCCCACTTCCGTCACCCCACTGGTAACTAACCACTGGCTTGTTCTCCATATCTGTGAGTCTGCTTCTTTTTTGTTTTATCCACTAGTTTGTTGTATTTTTTTTAGATTCCACATATCAGTGATATCATACAGTGTTTATCTTTCTCTATCTGACTTAGGTCACTTAGCATAATGCCCTCCAAGTCCATCCACGTTGCTGCAAATGGCAAGATTTTCTTTCTTTTTTTTGGCTGAGTAGTATTCCATTGTATATATATCACATCTTCTTTACCCATTCATCTGTTGGCGGACACTTAGGTTGCTTCCATACTTTGGCAATTGTAAGTAACGCTGCTGTAAACATTGGGGTTCATGTATCTTTTCAAATGAGTGTTTTTGTTTCTTTCGATATGTACACAGGAGTAGAATTGCTGGGTCATAAGGTAGCTCTATTTTTAGTTTTTTGAGAAACCTCCATACCTTTTTCCACAGTGGCTGCACCAATTTACATTCCCACCAACAGTGTATGAGAGGGTTCCCTTTTCTTGCCAGCGTTTGTTATTTGTGAGTCTTTTTTTTTTTTTTTAAATAGAGTATTTCTCATTTTATGTTTGTCTGTTTCCTCATGATTAGATCCAGTTTATGCATTCTTGGACAGAATACTACATAAATAATTTTGTATTCTTTTCAGGATATCATATCTAGGGACACAGAATGTCCATTTGTCCCTCAATGATGATGTTAATTTTGATCGCTCAGTCTAAATGTCTGATGTCTCCACTATATAGTTTCTTTTATTTCCTTTTCAGCAGATAAGTGGGGAGATACTTTAAGATCATGCAAACATTTTTCTTTCCTGTCGATAATTTCTCCCCTAGATTTAAC
This sequence comes from Physeter macrocephalus, assembly GCF_002837175.3. Classification (NCBI taxonomy): domain Eukaryota; kingdom Metazoa; phylum Chordata; class Mammalia; order Artiodactyla; family Physeteridae; genus Physeter; species Physeter macrocephalus. Next base: position 92,063,700 of record NC_041227.1, on the reverse strand, counting down.
ATCCGTTGATGATTCTTGCTTGAATGATTCTATACTACAGTGGTGGCAAAGTGATGATTTTCTAACCCCACTACTCATTCTGTATTTATTAGCACTCAGCATTTTACTGTAATCAGTGGACCTTCTTTTTCTCCTTTTTATATACTTGTCTTTTCATTATTGGTATTAACTCATGGGTTCTTATATTTTCGGTTATCATTCATTACTATTGTACTGTTTTGGTGCTTGAATTGTCCCAGATTGTCCCATAGGAGCCTCTTTAGTTGGCTCTTATCTATGCCCCTGTCATTTTTTGTGAGCACCTCCTTACTTTCTAGGATAACAGGATATTCCAAGCTTATTGTTTACCTATCCTGTCTTAACCTTAGAGTCAGCCGTTGCTCTAGAAAGCCCTGGTTCCTCTTAATGGGGAATGGTATTTGAGACCAAGATATGGGCACTAAGTGTACTCATTACTACTGGGATGTCTTTGCTTCTGGGCCTTTTAAGTAGACAGAACTAGGACATACATGTATGTATTAACACATATACAGACCCCTGGCTCATATGCGTACTAAGGTTTCTCAGTCTTTGCACAGTTGACGTTCTGCGCCGAATATTTCTTTGCTGTGGGGGCTGTCATGTACACTCTTGGTGGTTTAGCAACATCCCTAGCTTCTACCCACTAGGTGCCACAACCAAAAATATCTCCAGATGTTGCCACTGTCCTCTAGGAGGGCTGTCATACTTCCAAAATAGTTTTAGAATTATTACGCTCATACCACTACAAAAAAACAAATCTCCCAGAAAGGGTCCAGAGTTTGTATGCGGTTCTTCCCCCATCCATCCTGCCCAAGACTGAGAGTATATAATCAAATACTGTGTTTGTAAGTTACGTGGATTTGTTTTGTTCTGTTTTTTCTCTCACTCTTCATGTAGTTATATCATTCATTTGAAATACAGTTGGGTTCATGTGTTCTAGTGTTTCAGTTTCTGTGTTTTGCATCACATCCCCTTCCCATCTTCTCTAGTTGCAGCGAGCCAGGGCTACTCTTCACTGCGGTACACGGACTTATTGCGATGGCTTCTCTTGTTGCAGAGCATGGGCTCTAGGTGCGCAGGCTTAGTAGTTGTGGCATGTGGGCTTCAGTAGTTGTGGCTCACGGGCTGTAGAGCACAGGCTCAGTAGTTGTGGCGCACGGGCTTAGTTGCTCTGTGGCATGTGGGATCTTCCTAGACCAGGGCTTGGACCCGTGTCCCCTGCGTTGGCAGGCGGATTCTTAACCACTGCGCCACCAGGGAAGCCTGCAAATGTACTTTTATATTATTGAAGGCATGTCTGGTTTTTAATCATTCTTGTTTCTAAGTCACTTCAGATCCTTTTCTTCTAGATACCTTGTGTGAGCTGACTGCAAGTCATGCTTATTACCCTCATAATCAGGATGAATATTTAAACATTATGGCCAAGAACAGAGCTTATATATATGTGTGTGTGTGTGTGTGTGTGTGTGTATATGTATATATAAATTTATTTATTTTTGGCTGCGTTGGGTCTTCGTTGCTGCACACGGGCTTTCTCTAGTTGCCGCGAGCGGGGGCTACTCTTTGTTGCAGTGCGCGGGCTTCTCATTGTGGTGGCTTCTCTTGTTGTGGTAGGCGCGCGGGCTTCAGTAGTTGTGGCTCACAGGCTCTAGAGCGCAGGCTCAGTAGTTGTGGCGCATGGGCTTAGTTGCTCCGCGGCATGTGGGATCTTCCCGGACCAGGGCTTGAACCCATGTCCCCTGCATTGGCAGGTGAATTCTTAACCACTGTGCCACCAGGGAAGGCCCAAGAATAGAGCTTTTAATTTGGCTAAAAATCAGTTGAGAAGGGGAGAACCTAATTTCAGGTGGCCAAGTTTTTATAGAATTTGAGATAAGAATTGACTTAAAAGCACTCATCAAGCAAAAAAAAATTGTCTTACAGATCTAAATGTAAATTTGGGAAGTAGATTTAGTGTCCTCCAATTTTTCGTGAGGAAATAAAATGAAGGGATTTGCTTTTTCTCCTGTTTTTGAAAATGATGTGAACATATATTTACTATGATAGCAAGAAACAAATGTTTATGTACCTCTTACAAGTAAGATATTTTTTGACACCTCTGTTAGCCTTTGTAACATTTTAGCATTTCTGAAGGTTGGATAGCAGTTAGGCTATAAAATTCTTTGAGGTGTTTTTGGAAAAGAAATGAAATTAATTTTAACAAACTTGAAACATAATTTGTGATTCAGCTCAGCAAATGTGTATTGCCTCCTTTCTGTGTTCTTACTACTCTAGGGCATATAAACATGAATAATAACATGAAAACATTTTTATGGATATGACAAACATCTTTATTTTATAGATAAATCGAGGATAGGAGAAATTAAAATTATCCAATTTTATGACACTAACAGAGGCAGTTTTCTGACTTTAAGTTCACTATTCATTAAACAAAATTCCATTACCAAAATTAATATATGTCAAAAGTAAACATAACCCCCTACTTTCTCAGTCCCACTTGCCAGAAGTGGCCACCATTACCTCTGTATATTATAATTTTTTCACATATTTTCATGTTTTTACAAAAATTACATGAACATCTTTTTTTCCTTAAGATTTATAAGATAGAATTATACTTTACAACCTGTTTTTAATATTTTTTGTCACCCTTTCTTTGAGTTTGGAAATGGTACTATCTGTTGTTAGTTCATCTAATAGCTACTTATAGCAAAATAAACTTATACCTCTATTTTTTTTAAATCAAATTTTACACATTGATTTCCACCCATGAAAGATGAAGGAAGTCTGTTACTTTTATGTTGTCCTGGTTGGTAATATTTGTACTGTTTGATTTGATGTTCACCCCTAGTTCCTTTGTGCCATACCTTTCCCATTCTTGTATTTTTTTAACAGCTGTAATGAAGTATAGTTGATATACAAATAACTGTACATATTTAATGTGTACAATTTGATGAGTTTGGACCATTCTTGTATTCTTATTTTGATTCCTCTATTGTTGTGTATATTTTGTCATTATGTACCTTTTTGAAGATAGACTCATAAATAGACGTCTGTGGGTCTTTGCATGCTAGAGAATAATTTTTTCTTGCTCCCAAAATGAATGACAAGTGAAAAGTGAACAATTTTTAGATTACACATTTTTCCCAATCAGAGTTATAAATATTAAGGGAAAAAATTGCCGTGCATTAGACTGCAAAGAAAATCTCAAATTCCAAAAAAGCAGAAATCACATAGGCCTCATTTGCTGACCATAATGCAGTAAAAATACAAATTAATAGCAAAAGGAGAGAAAAGAGAAATCTATTCATGTGAACATTTAAAAATATACTTCTAAATAACTGTGGAATAAAGAGAGCAAAATAAAACTTAGGAAGTGAAGAAATCAGTGATAGTGAGGGTACTCACCTCTGGGATATAGCCCACATAGCATACAGAAAATTAGATGGTCTTTACTCTTTTAAGAAAAAAAAAACAAAGATGAGAAATGAACATTCAATTCAAGAAAAAAGGAAAATAAGCTTAAAGGAAGCAGAGGGAAGGAATTAATAATAAGAGCAGAAATTAATGAAATAGAAAATATAACTTGGTAACTTGATTGGTAAAATTAAAAACTAGCTTTAAAAATAGACAAAACTGGGGCTTCCCTGGTGGCACAGTGGTTAAGAATCCACCTGCCAATGCAGGGGACACGGGTTTGAGCCCTGGTCCAGAAAGTATCCCACATGCCGCGGGGCAGCTAAGCCCGTGCGCCACAACTACTGAGCCTGCACTCTAGAGCCCGCGAGCCACAACTACTGAAGCCCACATGCCTAGAGGCCGTGCTCCGCAACAAGAGAAGCCAGCGCAATGAGAAGGCTGCATGCCATGAGAAGGCTGCATGCCGCAACGAAGAGTAGCCCCTACTCACCACAACTAAAGAATGCCTGCGCGCAGCAACAAAGACCCAATGCAGCCAAAAATTAATTAATTAATTAATTTAAAAAATTGATAGTAGGGGAAATTGCAGTGGGGCTGGGAGAATATGGGAATGCTGCACTACCTACTCAATTTGTTTCTGTAAATCTAAAACTGTTCTAAAAAATAAAGTCTAAAAAATGGATGTTACAGAGTATGTAAATATGAAAAGATTTTTTTAAAAATAGACAAAACTGAAAGAAAAAAGACACAAATGAACAATATAGTAATGAAAAAGGCAGCAGCATAAAATGAACTCAGGTGATTTTCAAAATTATGAGAATGTTCTATCCTATTAGATTTGAAAATCTAAATGACCCGAGTGATTTTCTAGGAAAATATATATGATAAAATTTGTTCAGGAAGAGGTGGAAAACTTGGATAATTGACTGTAGAGGAAATGGTAAAAATAGTTAACAGATTTCAAGTCCAGACGATTTTCAAGCCTAGTCTTTCTGTCAAGTCTTTAAGGACCAGTAATTTCCCAGGTTATGTTGTCTCTTCCAGAACATAGAAAAAGGTGGAAAACTTAGGAGCTCATTTTATAAGGGTAGAATAACCCTGATAGCGACACTAGGCAAAAGGAAAATAACAACGAACATTACACACTAATTTTTTATGTGAACTCAGATATAAAGATACTAAGTAATATAACAACTGAATCCAGTAACATATGAGAAAAGTTAATCATGGCCAAGTATGATTTATCCCAGGAATGCGAAGGTTTTTCAATATTTAGAAACCTGTTAGTGTAATTACTATATTAATAAATAGAAAAAAATGTGATCAATCCAGGAAATACAGAAATAGTATTTTTTTTTTTTTTTTTTTTTTTGTGGTATGCGGGCCTCCCCCTGCTGTGGCCTCTCCCGTTGCGGAGCACAGGCTCCGGACGCGCAGGCCCAGCGGCCACGGCTCACGCGCCCAGCCGCTCCGCGGCATGTGGGATCCTCCCAGACCGGGGCGCGAACCCGGTTCCCCTGCATCGGCAGGCGGACGCGCAACCACTGCACCACCAGGGAAGCCCCCAGAAATAGTATTTTTAATAATCCTGATTGTTAGAAGTTTCTGAGAAAATAAGGAATAGGATATTTTCTTAACTTGATTAAAGCTGGTTGCCAGAAATTTACAGCAAACATTAGATATATCAAGTGCATTTCCATTAAAGTCTAGAAGAAGTTCAGAATTCCTATGTTCCTGCTACCATTTAAACTTATATTTGAGATTCTAGCCAATGCAGTGAGGCAACAAAAAGAATTTGATGAAACTGTAGGAAAGGAAGAGACCAAATATATTTGTAGGTGATAGCATCTACATAGGAAATCCAACAGAATCAACTATAGAATGATTGGGTGTAGTATGGTGGCCATAAACAAGATGGCATTAAAAAATAAATTGTTCTTGTTATCAGGTAATACAGTAGAAAAGATTACTTTGCCCTGTTTCTAGTGAAAAATGTGAATAATGGGAAGGTGTCAGAGCTTTCATGTTATTAATAAAATTAAATAGAATCCCAATCAAAATCCAAACAGAATTTTTCATGAATTTGACCAGCTTGATTTGAAAAGTCATCTGGAAGAGAAAAATGGTTATGAAAAAATTATAAAGGATTAATGAGAAAGCAACTAATTGTTCCAGATATCCAAACATTACTACAAAGATAGTAAGTAAAATATTTGTGGACTAGGCAAATAGGTTAAGGGGACAGATAAAGTTCAGAGACAGGCCCATTTATCCATAGAAATTCAGCGTATGGTAAAAGTGGCTTTTCACACCAATAGAGAAAAGATGTACTGTTCAGCAAATAGTGTTAGTACAGCACATTGTTAAGATAAACTTGAATTCACATGAAGTAAAAGCCCAAATGTTGTTAAACACATAAAAATTACAGTGTAGAGGACTTGCCTGGTGGCACAGTGGTTGAGAATCTGCCTGCCAATGCAGGGGACACGGGTTCAAACCCTGGTCTGGGAAGATCCCACATGCCACGGAGCAACTAAGGCCGTGTGCCACAACTACTAAGCCTGCACTCTAGAGCCTGCGAACCACAACTACTGAGCCTGCATGCCACAACTACTGAAGCCCGCGCGCCTAGAGCCCGTGCTCCGCAAGAAGAGAAGCCACTGCAATGAGAAGTCTGTGCACCACAACGAAGAGTAGTCCCAGCTTGCCGCAACTAGAAAAAGTCTGCGCGCAGCAATGAAGACCCAATGCAGCCATAAATAAATAAATAAATATGGTATAGAAATGGTAGAAGAAAATACAGTCTTATGGTAGGAAAAGAGTTCCTATAGGTACCAAATGTGGAAAACAAAAGAAGTGGTAAATCTGACTATATTGAATTATAAAATTTTTGTAAGAAGAAAGACCTAAAACAAAATTAAAATACAAGCGACCTGCTGTGGAAAATATTTGCAACACATACAACAACGGAATGGCATCTAGAGTATATAAAGAAGTCCTAAAAATTGATAAAAAATTATCACAAACAACCAGTCGAAAAAAGAAAAAATATTACTAAGGCCATTCACAAACAAAACAAATTTTAAAATTGTCCAGTAAACATGTGACATAGTATTTAACATCCATAAACAAAACAAGATACAGTTTGTTCTTTGAACAATTGTCCAAAATGAAAATGATGATAACCTTGGCTAGCAAGGGTGTAGGGAAATGGGTTCTCTCAGGTACCTGATGGATGTATACATTGTTATAATTTCTTTAAAGGTCAGTTTGATAGTATCTTTTAAAATATGTTTTTGATCTAACAGTTTTCTTTATAAAGCTCTTTTTAGCACATATGCAAATATTTCTGTATGGATAGCTATGTAAAATTATGTATGTTTATTGCATTGTTTTCAGTGGTAAGAAACTGGTAACAACCTAAAACGGTCTATCATTAGGGGTATGTTAAATATGGTACATCCATTCTATGGGATACTGTATATCAGCTTTAAAATGTGGTATATTTATGTGTATCTACACGTAAAGAGGTGTAAAATCTATTGTTCAGTCAAATAATCTGGTTGTTAAATAAGATGGTATGATACGTTTCTGTTAAATACCCCCACACACAACTATGCATTTCTTTTGTGCCTATATCTGTGTAGATGCACAGATAAAGGCCTGAAAGGATATACACTAAACTCTTAACAGTGGTTACTTCTGAAGAGAAGAATGAAATTGCATAAAGGTAGAATGAAGATTTCTGACAGTATTTTTTCAGTATTTTAGAAGGCAAATATATTTATTTTTTGTGTAAATAAGTAAAAATTTAATGGATTTTCTTTTAAACAAAGAAACTATAGATAATTAATATTCTCTGGCATTATAGGTTGCAATGGAGAAGCTTTAGGTCAGCCTGTTTCTCCTTGGTTTTCTGCCTAGGTATCCATAGTATTTTGTTCACTTATCTTCATGTTCACCAAGGTAGGTTTTGGATATTCTTTATTTTAAGAACATTTGCTCTTATTATTATCAGTATTTGGTTATATCGTATTATGTCTTTTTGGATTCCTTTTTTTTTTAATTATTTTTAGTTTTATGTTACCTTAGATTTTTTTTTGAAGGTATAGTGTTCATCTATAATTTTCTGCTGCTTCCGGGGGTTATTCTTCCTGTCTAAAGCATGCTTTTCTATTTACTTGCTTTGCTACTTTTCCTCTTCTCTTAAAAAAGTTTGCATGGGTCCAAAAATGCATGGCATTTTTGAGGGCAGTTCTGTTCGTGGGAAAAAATGAGACAGAGCTGGCATAGCTTGAAATTGAGTGTGCTGTCTTCGTACACCTTTCTACCATTATTAGTACAGTCCTTTGCCCTTGAGGCATTTTTACCTCAGCTTTCCACGACCTTCCCAGGTGAGCTAATCTTCCTCAAGTGATCTCAAGGCTTTTTTGGATAATTTATTGTTTGTCTCTGTTAGCTAATTCTGGCTGGCTCATGTAAAGCTAATTCTCTTTACCCTTCTCTTAAATCCTGCTTTACCTATAGACAGCTTCACTGACCTAAAAATCCCCTGTGCTTGCCTATTTGTCCATCATCCCTCCTTCTTCTCTCCAAAACCCCTGGCAACCACTGATCTTTTTACTCTCTCTGTAGTTTTGCCATTTCCAAAAGTTGAAATCACGTGGTATGAGGCTTTTCAGAATGACTTCTTTCACTTAGCAATGTGCATTTAAGGTTCCTTCATGTCTTTTTGTTACTATAATATATTTTTAAGCTGTGTTTTGCTTTAAAAAACTAACCTCTTCAGTTAGTTGAGGTGTTCACGTTTCTTTTCTGCATACATTTGAACATTGTATATATTTAGTATCTATTAAAGAGTGGTTCTGTCCTGGCCTTTAAAAAAAAAGTAAAGATCTGTACTTCCCTACACACTTAAAATTATACATGGGAGTACACTACTACCTCTGTGAATTAGAATCTTAATATTGGGCAAGAAAAGTAAAATACATGAATTGGGTGCTGGGACTGAAATGAGACTGTAACTAATTCATATCCTCTCAGTTTCAAATTTTTATTTTAAAAAGCTATGTATTTTCTTTGACTATAAAAATAAGTATATATTTAAACATAAACTTCTTAATCTGTTGCTTTCATCTGGCTTATGTTTTGAGGTTCTGCTGCTTTTTAAACTTTAAAAGGTTAATAATAATGAAACCTGTAACCATATTTCCTTGGGGTGAAGGAGTATGAGGCCTTCTGAGTCTTCAAAGGAAGATTAAAGTATTCTCAGTTTGTGTTATATTTAATCTTTTTATTCTTTGAAAGTTTTTAATTGAAATATTTCATTCAGTAGAATGCATCATATTCTGATAATTCCAGATAACAAATAATGACTTACTATAATGTAGGAGTACTGGTATTTTCTCCTGTTGTTAATGTTAGACTTGTCAAAACAATAACCTAGTAAACAGAAACACATACTTCATTTGTGAAATTAAACCAAAATTATAAAATTGCTGAATGTTTCAAAAACTATATTTCGACATTTGTAGAGAAGAGTGAAATGTAGGCATCTCTAAAGACGATAAAGATGGTGGTCATCAATGTTAAAATTGTTGATTTTTCTATAGAACTCATATAAAGCTTTTATTGTGTCATATGACATTTCATTTCATTGAAATTTTTTATTGTATTCTAGAGGATTGTATTGGAAGAGAAGTCATACTGTAAAAGAGAGGAAGGCAGTGCCACAAATACTATTAAGGAAGTTGAGAAAGTTATATGCTGAGTGGCTCCTATTGTCTATGTGAGATTGAAGGTCGGCTGAAAGGTGGGATGCAATTAGGTATTTGAGTGTGCGAAAAGGAGACCAGGGACAAGTGAATGATTCATCAGGCAGCACTGGAATGACAACCACTTGACCCATACCAGTTCTAAAAATAAAAATCCATTATTAGCTGTATTGTAGATCATTGACCATCTTGCTGTTCAGTGCAGAATTAAAATTATGCTCCGTCAGCAAATGGAACTTGTATTTAGCCAGGTAATTCTGAGGATGCTTGTTGTGACTATGACTTGATTTTAAGGGATCTTTACTTTTTTTTTTTTTTGAGAGGTACACGGGCCTCTCACTGTTGTGGCCTCTCCCGTTGCAGAGCACAGGCTCCAGCCAGACACGCAGGCTCAGCGGCCATGGCTTATGGGCCCAGCCGCTCTGCGGCATGTGGGATCTTCCCTGACTGGGGCACGAACCCATGTCCCCTGCATCGGCAGGTGGACTCTCAACCACTGTGCTACTAGGGAAGCCCAGGATCTTTACTTTTTACTTTTATGCTTTAGGGCTTCGCTTACTTATGATGCTCTTCCTTTATTTAGTTGGTATCCCATCTAATCTTCCTATATGCTTCTGATAAGTAAGTCTTAAAAAATCACTTAAATCTGTTTCTGTCCTGTCTTTCAGCCATTTCTCTCATACTGTAATCTCATTTCCAATATTTATATCTATTATTTAGATAGATCACTTTTGAGCGATTTTAAGTAAAAGTGATTATAGGCATTCTTTTCTTGTTCTCAACTTTAATGCAAATATTTCTAGTGCTTTACCATTAACTATAACATTTGTTGGTTGAAGGTTTGAGGGGTTTCTTTTTAAAATACATTTTTTAAAATATTTATTTATTTGGCTGGGCCAGGTCTTTAGTTGAGGCATGTGGAATCTTTAGTTGCAGCATGTGGACTCTTACTTGCGGCAGGCAAGCGGGATCTAGTTCCCTGACCAGGGATCAAACCCGGGCCCCCTGCATTGGGAGCGTGGAGTCTTAACTGCTTGACCATCAGGGAAATCCCTAAAATATATATATATTTTTTAAAGAAGATGTTAGGGGTAGGAGTTTATTAATTTATTTATTTGTTTTTGCTGTGTTGGGTCTTCGTTTCTGTGCGAGGGCTTTCTCTAGTTGTGGCAAGTGGGGGCCACTCTTCATTGCGGTGCGCGGGCCTCTTACCATCGCGGCGTCTCTTGTTGTGGAGCACAGGCTCCAGACGCGCAGGCTCAGTAGTTGTGGCTCACGGGCCTAGTTGCTCCACGGCATGTGGGATCCTCCCAGACCAGGGCTCGAACCTGTGTCCCCTGCATTAGCAGGCAGATTCTCAACCACTGCGCCACCAGGGAAGCCCGAAATCCCTAAAATATTAATAAGAGATGTCTTTATTTTTTTATTATTATTTTTTTGAGTTTGAGCTTTTTTTTTTTTTAACATCGTTATTGGAGTATAGTTGCTTTACAATGGTGTGTTAGTTTTTGCTTTAAAACAAAGTGAATCAGCTATACATATACATATATCCCCATATATCCTTCCTCTTGCGTCTCCCTCCCAGCCTCCCTATCCCACCCCTCTAGGTGGTCAGAAAGCACCGAGCTGATCTTGCTGTGCTATGTGGCTTCTTCCCACTAGCTAACTATTTTACATTTGGTAGTATTTATAAGTCCATGCCACACTCTCACTTCGTCCCAGCATTTATTGTTTCTAGATTTTTTGATGATGGCCATTCTGACTGGTGTGAGGTGATACCTCACTGGAGTTTTCATTTGCATTTCTCTAATGATTAGTGATGATGAGCATCCTTTCATGTGTTTGTTGGCAGTCTGCATATCTTCTTTGTAGAAATGTCTATTTAAGTCTTCTGCCCATTTTTGGATTGGGTTGTTTGTCATTTTGTAATGGAGGTGCATGAGCTGCTTGTATATTTTGGAGATTAATCCTTTGTCAGTTTCCTCATTTGCAAATATTTTCTCCCTTTCTGAGTGTTGTGTTTTCATCTTGTTTATGGTTTCCTGTGCTATGCAGAAGCTTTTAAGTTTCATTAGATCCCATTTGTTTATATTTGTTTTTATTTCCATTTCTCTGGGAGGTGGGTCAAAAAGGATATTACTGGGCTTCCCTGGCAGTGCAGTGGTTGAGAGTCTGCCTGCCGATTTTAAATTTTGGAGATTAATCCTTTGTCAGTTGCTTCATTGGCAGCTATTTTCTCCCATTCTGAGGGTTGTCTTTTGGTCTTGTTTATGGTATCCTTTGCTGTGCAAAGGCTTTTAAGTTTCATTAGGTCCCATTTGTTTATTTTTGTTTTTATTTCCATTTCTCTAGGAGGTGGGTCAAAAAGGATCTTGCTGTGATTTATGTCATAGAGTGTTCTGCCTATGTTTTCCTCTAAGAGTTTTATAGTGTCTGACCTTACATTTAGGTCTTTAATCCATTTTGAGTTTATTTTTGTGTATGGTGTTAGGCAGTGTTCTAATTTCATTTATTCACACATAGCTGTCCAGTTTTCCCAGCACCATTTGTCGAAGAGGCTGTATTTTCTCCATTGTATATTCTTGCCTCCTTTATCAAAGATAAGGTGACCATATGTGCGTGGGTTTATCTCTGGGCTTTCTATCCTGTTCCATTGATCTATATTTCTGTTTTTGTTCCAGTACCATACTGTTTAGATTACTGTAGCTTTGTAGTAGTGTCTGAAGTCCGGGAGCCTGATTCCTCCAGCTCTGTTTTTCTTTCTCAAGATTGCTTTGGCTATTC
>NC_041227.1:92038934-92051398 GCF_002837175.3 Physeter macrocephalus | reverse complement strand
TTGATTAGCTCTAGTAGTTTTCTGGTAGAATCTTTAGGATTCTCTGTGTATAGTATCATGTCATCTGTAAACAGTGACAGCTTTACGTCTTCTTTTCCAATTTGGATTCCTTTTATTTCTTTTTGTTCTCTGATTGCTGTGGCTAAAACTTCCAAAACTATGTTGAGTAATAGTGGTAAGAGTGGGCAACCTTGTCTTGTTCCTGATCTTAGTGGAAATGGTTTCAGTTTTTCACCATTCAGAACGATGTTGGCTGTGGGTTTGTCATATATGGCCTTTATTATCTTGAGGTAAGTTCTCTCTGTGCCTACTTTCTGGAGGGTTTTTATCATAAATGGGTGTTGAATTTTGTCTAAAGAATAAGAGATATCTTTTTTAACGTTAATGAAGACCTTTCCATTTTTAAGGAATGTTTTAAAATCAAGAATGTTGAAGAATTTGGTCAGATATACATTGAGATCTTCATCATGTACCATTCTCATTCCCTTTTTCCTCCTCAGTCCCCTGCCTATAATGCTTATTCCTTTAAGGCCCAACTCATATCTTGCCCTTACAAAAAGATTCTTCTATTCAGTCTCATTTGTCTCTTTTTGAATTAGTTTTCACACCCTTTGGTAACTTTGGTTTTGCTCCTCAGATAGATTTGTAAGTCCCTGGAAGGCAAGGAACCACAATCTAATCCTCTTTTATATTCCCTAGTATGGAGCTGGGAATAGAACAGACACTCATCTCTTCCCACATTCCCTTTTTTTCTTTCCTCCCTTGTTTTATAGTGGAAGTGTGCTTTACATTAAAAAATGTAAACGTTTCAAATTTTTCAACACATGACAGTTATATTGGCTATTCTTATCGTACAGCCCTACTTTTCCATACGGGTTTCTTAAGTATGCAAAATAATTTTTTACAGGAATGGATCTTAATGGATCTCACAGTTAAATAAATATCTACAATTACTATAGACTTTAAAGTTAGAGGAAAAGGGAAAAAATGTTTTTAAAGTTGTGAGTTGTATTGAAGAGCTGAGGCAAAATATACCCCCTGTGGAGACATTGCTGACCTCTTACTTTTATACTAGGCCATGCAACTTTTTTTTTTTTTTTTTTAAATAAATTTATTTTATTTATTTTTGGCTGTGTGGGTGTTTGTTGCTGCACGCAGGCTTTCTCTAGTTGCGACGAGCGGGGGCTTCTCTTGTTGCAGAGCGTGGGCTCTAGGCACGCGGGCTTCAGTAGTTGCGGCATGCAGGCTCAGTAGTTGTGGCTCACGGGCTCTAGAGTGCAGGCTCAGTAGTTGTGGCCCACGGGCTGAGTTGCTCCGTGGCATGTGGGATCTTCCCACACCAGGGATCGAACCCGTGTCCCCTGCATTGGTAGGCGGATTCTCAACCACTGCACCATCAGGGAAGCCCGCAACTTCTTTTTAATGTCAGTCAGTAATACACGTGTGTATCACTGATTTGAAACAACATAATTGGGAGGCTGGCCCAGTTAGTGTGAAGTAATGTCATAATCAGACCTTCATTAACGTTATTGTAAGGTTACTTTTCTTTTTTTTTTTTTTTTTTTTTTGGTATGCGGGCCTCCCTCTGCTGCGGCCTCTCCCGTTGCGGAGCACAGGCTCCGGACGCGCAGGCTCAGCGGCCATGGCTCACGGGCCCAGCCGCTGCGCGGCATGTGGGATCCTCCCAGACCGGGGCGCGAACCCGGTTCCCCTGCATCAGCAGGCAGACGCGCAACCACTGCGCCACCAGGGAAGCCCAGATTACTTTTCTTAACAGATTAAAAGAGTAAAGAAGAAGACATAAACGAGGGGGAGGATCAAAACTGAACTGATCAGTGGTGCCTTCTGCTTTGTCGTTCCATTACTCAAAAAATTTTGTCTAAATATGAGAATGAAAAGTAATAATGCTTTCTTGTGTGTTCATGTTTTTGGTTTTGCCTTTTTAAAAGAAATCCAACATGGTATACTTATACACCATTTTATTGCTGCTGTGGTATGGAGAGTGAGGGGTGGATGTTACCTCAGACCCAGATCTCTGCTGAAGAAAAATGGTAACTGACAGGCTAGTATACCAGGCGCATATTCTTTTGCTTAATGATGAAGATAAAGGTCCACTCACCCTGGCTCACCCAAATTTTATTTTCCTTTACTTCTTCACTGCCATTATAAGGTCTCATTGTAACCTCTTGCTGTGCTTATACTTGTCCCAAGACTGGTAGTAGTTGAATCCTGGACTACCCTTTTGGAGTAAGTATCTTCAAGTGTGATGATGAAGGATGATCATTGTAACCCTTTGTCAGGGCCCATAAGGTTGGAGAAGTGTAAGACCTATGACCGGGATCTGATCATATCAGTGCTCCCCTTTTCCCAGAGATTCAGTGGGTGGCTGTAGCATATTTAAGAAGTCATGTTACCTACCTGTCTAAGACTTGGTTAATGTCCTATGGCAGCAGCTTATGGAATGACCTGCAGTAGTGTCTCTGCACTTGAAGTGAACTTTATTCACATCTTCCCCAGGACCATGTAGTTCATCTTGGTGTTTGTCTAAAATGGCATAGCCTGGTGTGTTGTGAGGGTTGTCTTCTGGAACAGGGCACTAAAGATGATGATGTACTTCTGGGCGTGTGAACTTGTATGCTTGATCCTGCTGGGTCTTCTCATTATCTTAGTGGTGTGCCCTCCTAACCCTGCAGTCATCCCACAGTCATTGGGCCACTGCAGACTTTTAGAACAGTGCACATTAACTCCATTGCTTTCCTCATTCTTGAATATGTGAGATCAGTGTATCTTTTCTGATGGGCCTGGTAAGAAAACATCTGTTTGTCAACTACTGACTTAACCTAGTTTCTTCTCATATAAACAATAAAATTTAACCATTTATAGAATTCCTAGAACATCTTTAGTCAACCTTAGAATGCTAGAGTACACAGTTTGAAGAAATACTGTTATTGTCATTTTGGTTTCAAAAGGCCGAATTTTTGATTCTCAGCTTCACCATTTATTAGCCAAAAAAATCAGTTAAGCTCTGTGAGCCTCAGTTTCTTTACCTGTGAAAAACAGCTTCCATCTCAGTCTCCTGTACCGCATGCTCTGTAATTCCCTCTGCTTCAATTTATATTCGTAAGAGATGCAGGGGACCCTGAAGTATTCTGCTTTTATTGTTGGTGCTATCCAGTCTTTTTAGAGTTGTTTTTGTTTAAGTAGCAGTTCATAGCATTTAGAAAAACTTTTGAAACTCTTATCTCCCTTTATAAGAGAAAAACTTTTGAAACTCTTATCTCCCTTTATAAGAGTGTGAGGGTGTGTATGGATTGGTAGTGTGGCGTATTGTTATGACTGATACCACAGCTACAAAAATTATCGTAGGGATATAAGAACAATGAAGAGAGTGTAAGAAGTCAACTAAAATGCTTAGAATATAATTCTTGCATTTTAATAAACTTGAAATAGTTTAGAAAAACAAACATAATCTCATTTGTTATTGTAATAGTTTCAAAGGACAGCAGTAGAATATGTCCGATGTGATACTATTCCATATGTAAGCCTAAACTCTGTCTAACCAATTCTGTTTGTTCATACATAAAAGTCCTTCATCTCAGTTCGTTCTTTTGATTTTAACCATTTTCTCTGATTCTGCATGGGGTTACTGGTTTTGGTTCTACTCAGAATGACCTGTTGCACTTCTGCATGAATTTTTCTTTGATTCTAGTGATAGTTGTTTTTCTTCATCTCCTAAGGCTTAGTAGATTTATTTAACTCATGTGTATGAAGTTTCTTTGAGAGATTATTATAAACTTGTGCTTTGATGTCTACTTGTTTCCAAGGGGATGAATCTTCCATCCTAATAAAACTGATGAAAATCAACTCTAGGTCAACAATTGAAATTAGTAGCAAACTCTAGAAGCACCTTTTAGGCTGTTAGAACCAAGAGATTCTTCAGTCTTATTTATTCTTACTTTAAGTGATGGTGGTACACCTTGCCTGAGTTAGAGGTTCCACAGTCTCTGGATCAGATAGTTAGCTTAGATATTAAGTGATGAGGTAACGGGGCAGTAGTGCCAAAGTTATCTGGCCATGGAAACCTGACTTAAGTTTTTTGACTCTGTCAACACCACTCACCTGACATTGTGGTTAGAAGTGTGACTAAGAGGTCTGACTAAATTGTATTTGATGCGGAAATAAAATTGACTAGACTCTTCTGGGACTGGGTTGTAGACTTTGTACATCATCAGTATGTTGTACTACCCCTAATGGTATCATACTCACTTAAACTTCAGTTTTAATTTATTTGCCATATTTTTGTATATATCCCTTGCTCTTTGGTAGTTCAGTATTATGATAGTTTAATGCTATGTAATAGCTCTTTTTCTAAACTCTTAACAAGTAATACTGTTAACATTTAACCTTCATTAGATAGAAAGAGAATGCATCCCTGATATTCTCAAATCTCACTGCTCCTCCCCAGCTCCAGTATTTTACAGTGCTCATTGGAAGCCTTACTGTGGAGTGGAATACTGAGGCTACTTTAAGTTCTGGAACTGCACTTGCTAAAGTCAGCAGGGACCTCTTGGTAGCCAGATTGTTTGGACACTTTTTAGACTTTACTTGACCTCTCTCAGATCTTTGTCATTGTTAGCCATTTCCATTTCTTGGAAACTCCCTTCTCCATTGGCTTGCTGACATTTCTTAATTCTCATACTAGGCTTCTTCACTCCCTAATGGCTTCTTAATTATTGGTATCTGTCAAGGTTCCATCATTTACATCATGGTTTGAATCACTACTACCTGTTTACTAATTTTCCTAAATCCTTTCCTTACATCAGATCGATCTTTTAAGCTTCTGACCTGTATATTCAATTACCTCCTATATCATATCTTTACTTAAATATAGCTACTTCAAGTCAAAAGATTTAAAACTGAACTAATTATATTCTTGGCCCCCCCCTTTTTTCCTTCCTCCTCTTCTCCTGTTTCCTGTCCAAGTAAATGTTATTACCATCTACCAGAAACTTGTACATCAACTATTTTCTCCCATCTCCCAGATCTAGTCAGTTACCAAAACAAAAGCTTAGTGGTTAAAAGTATGAGTCATTCTTGGTTTCAAGAATTTGTGTGTAGGCTGGTCAGAATACCCATCATTAAAAGCTCTGCAAATAACAAATGCTGGAGAGGGTGTGGCGAAAAGGGAACCTTCCTACACTGTTGGTGGGAATGTAAGATGGTGCAGCCACTATGGAGGACAGTATGGAGGTTCCTTAAAAAACTAAAAATAGAATTACCATATGATCCAGCAATCCTACTCTTGGGCAAATACCTGGACAAAACTGTAATTCAAAAAGATTGTGCTCCGCAACAGGAGAGGCCACAACAGTGAGAGGCCTGCATACCGCAAAAAAAAAAAAAAAAAGATACATGCACCCCTATGTTCATAGCAGCACTATTCACAAAAGCCAAAACATGGAAACAATCCTAAATGTCCATCAACAGATGAATGGATAAAGAAGATGTACATATATACAATGGAATACTACTCAGCCATAAAAAAGAACAAAATAATGCCATTTGCAGCAACATGGATGCAACTAGAGATTATCAGACTAAGTGAAATAAGTCAGAAAGAGAAAGACAAATACCATATGATACCACTTATATGTGGAATCTAAAATATGGCACAAATGAACCTATCTACAAAACAGAAACAGACTCACAGACATAGAGATCAAGCTTGTAGTTGCCACGGGGGGGAGGGGGAGGGAGAGGGATGGATTGGGAGTCTGGGGTTGGTAGATGCAAACTATTATGTTTAGAACGGATAAACAGGACTTCCCTGGTGGCTCAGTGGTTAAGAATCTGCCTGCCAGTGCAGGGGACATGGGTTCGAGCCCTGGTCTGGGAAGATCCCACATGCTGCGGAGCAACTAAGCCCGTGCGCCATAGCTACTAAGCCTGTGCTCTAGAGCCTGCGAGCCACAGTTACTGAGCCTGTGTGCTCCAACTACTGAAGCCCGCACGCCTAGAGCCCGTGCTCCGCAACAAGAGAAGCCACCGCAGTGAGAAGCACGTGCACCACAATGAAGAGTAGCCCCCACTCGCTGCAGCAATGAAAACCCAACACAGCCAGAAAATAAAGAAAGAAATTTTTAAAAAATAGAATGGATAGGGGCTTCCCTGGTGGCGCAGTGGTTGCGCGTCCGCCTGCCGATGCAGGGGAACCGGGTTCGCGCCCCGGTCTGGGAGGATCCCACATGCCGTGGAGCGGCTGGGCCCGTGAGCCATGGCCGCTGAGCCTGTGCGTCCGGAGCCTGTGCTCCGCAACGAGAGAGGCCGCAACGGAGGGAGGCCCGCATACCACAAAAAAAAAAAAAAAAAAAAAAAAAATAGAATGGATAAACAACAGGGTTCTACTATATAGCACAGGAACTATATCCAGTCTCCTGGGATAAACCATAATGGAAAAGAATATTTAAAAATATATATATATGTGTGTATATGTGTATAACTGAGTCAGTTTGCTCTACGGCAGAGATTGGCACAGCATTGTAAACCAGCTCTACTTCAGTAAAAAAATTTTGAGTGTCAGGCTTTTTTTTTTTTTTTTTTTTTTTTCGGTACGCAGGCCTCTCACTGTTGTGGCCTCTCCCACTGCGGAGGACAGGCTCCGGACGCGCAGGCTCAGCGGCCATGGCTCACGGGCTTTTTTTTTTTTTTTTTTTTTTGCGGTACGCAGGCCTCTCACTGTTGTGGCCTCTCCCACTGCGGAGCACAGGCTCCGGACGCGCAGGCTCAGCGGCCATGGCTCACGGGCCTAGCCCCTCCGCGGCATGTGGGATCTTCCTGGACCGGGGCACGAACCCGTGTCTCCTGCATCGGCAGGCAGACTCTCAACCACTGCGCCACCAGAGAAGCCCTGTCAGGCTTTTTTAATTGCAGTATAGATCCACTTTTAAAACACTTATGAAGAAATACAATATATGGAAGTATATGAAAATGGAACAACTCCAGTTAAAGGAGGAAGGTTTTGCATTCCACCTACTTAGCCAGTTTCTTCCCCACCTACCTAATGAATGTTGATTGGAATTATTATCCTAAATTATTTCACTTCATCTTAGTTTTGTGACCTTGGATAAATCAGTCTGTCAGTTATATAGTATAGGGGTAATATACTTTTCTACAGGATGGTTTTAGGATCAAAAGACAGTGAATATTGTTTTTTAAATTAGATTTAACATTTTATAAAAAGTATAAATGTAACATACAACTCTTTTGAGGTGCTGTTTTATGCACATTTGGAATTACCTATATCTTTCTAATAAATCGCATTTACCACACAGCCATCTTTTTAAAAATATAGATGTTGAGTTAAGCCACACAGAATTTGGAAATCTTGCAGAATCTTAAAAATTTAACATCTACACTTTCATAAAAGCTATATAAGCAGAATCAAAGGGCATCAATTGTTTGTTTTAAGTCAGTAAATGCTAACCCAAATGTTTGAAAAGTAAAGGTGGTAAAGGGATGACGTTCGCAACTGCTGGTAGGAGTATAAACTGGTTACAACTCTCAGAAGCAGTTTGACGACAGCTATCAAAATGTCCTAAAAAATGTGTATATTTTTTGTCTTAGTCTGTTCTTAGACTTCTCTAACAAAATATCATAAACTGGGTGGCTTATAAACAACAAAGATTTATTTCTCACAGTTTAGAGGCTAGGAAGTCCAAGACCAAGGAACTGGCAGATTCGGTGTCTGGTGAGGGCTCACTTCCTCGTTCCTAGTCTCTCCATAAGGACATTAACCCCATTTGTGACCTCCTCACATAGGCCCCACTTCCAAATACCATCACTTGGGGGATTAGGCCCCTCCACTGGTTATTGTACTTAAAAAAATTTATTTATCTATTTATTTATTTGGTTTTGGCTCCGTTGGGTCTTCGTTGCTGTGCGCAGGCTTTGTCTAGTTGCGGTGAGCGGGGGCTACTCTTCGTTGCAGTGCGCGGGCTTCTCATTGCAGTGACTTCTCTTGTTGCGGAGCATGGGCTCTAGGCGCGCGTGCTTTAGTAGTTGTGGCACGTGGCTTCAGTAGTTGTGGCTCACGGGCTCTAGAGCACAGGCTTAGGAGTTGTGGCACACAGGCTTAGTTGCTCCGCGGCACGTGGGATCTTCCTGGACCAGTGCTTGAACCCGTCTCCCCTGCATTGGCAAGTGGATTCTTAACCACTGCGTCACTAGGGAAGTCTCTAGTTACTGTACTTTAATCTTGGGTATGCTAATAATTACCTGGAATATGAAGTGTTTGCTCAAATTCCATTATCTTTCTTCATTGTTTGTTTTTAACATGTCATTGAATTAAAACTTAGTCCCACCAATTCTGCAGTACTGCTAGAGTGTTTTATTTCCTAAAGCATCAGGTGGGCAGTAGCATTGACATTTATACAAGGATAGTCCTAGCAGCATTGTTTGTAGTAGTAAAAGCATATGTCTCTCTGTAATGGAATACAATATTTTTTTTAAAGAGGCAGATTTACATCTGATAAAGAATGATTGCTGAGATTAAATGAGTTTATGTGACATTCTGTGTAAGACATTGTCTGTAGTGTACTGCAGTTTGTTTTAAAAACACGTATTAATTATCTCTAGAAGACTATGCAAGGATATGTAGTTATAGGTAGATTATCACTGAAAGAATACACAAAACACTGGTAAAGTGGTTGCCTCTTAGGATGGAATATTGGGGGTCAGTGGTGGAAACCACACTTTATTGTGTACTTATATATTTAAAGTTTGTTTAACCTTGTGTATGTATAAACTTTTAAATAATTTAAATTAATTTGAAATGTTTTAAAGGCAATACCAAGGAAACAACTGTTTCTATCACAGTGGGACTTAGGCTCAAAAAAATTGAGAGACATTGGAATAGGTTGCCTTAGGAGACAGGTAGCTGATTTTTGCCTTCAAAGAATATAAGGAGAGCATGAAATTCATTTGCTAATTCAGCTTCTCTAACCTTTGAGTTCTTTCTAATTCTAAATTAATTTCTCATTCTATGATAATATACTAAGTTTGTAGCTTATGCCTTTTTTTCACCCACTCTCATGGTTTAAAGTTGTCTCTAAAATTAAAATACTTATTAATTGTAATTTTATCAGAACAATTCTGCCTACAAAACTAAATTTCATTACTGTCACAAAGTGATAACTAATTATATAAGCCACATCTTGATCTTACAGCTTGTGAGGCAAGCAACACATTAGAAACATAACTAAAAGCTCAAGAACAGTGTTATAATCTTAAGGATGTACTATGACAGGGTTAACTGTTTTAGAGGCTTTGGTGGGGGATTCCTTTTCTTGTGAAATACTTGTATGATTTGGAAGGTCATACTCTTAAAAGAGTGTCTTAAGATTTATGAGATTTTAAATATAATATTCTTTCTTCAAAATAGAAATGAGAGTTTATTAGGAGTCATTTGAATTTGTTTTCTTTCAGAAATCGAGCTATAGCAGATTATCTTCGTTCAAATGGCTATGAAGAAGCATATTCAGTTTTTAAAAAGGAAGCTGAATTAGATATGGTATGTTTGACTTTTTACAGTTATTCATAGTTTATATGAGTGGACTATACTTAGGTATCCCTAGTTAACGGTCACCTGAGTTATTCGCAAATCTTGTCATTTGTTATTGTGGTTTACTTGGCACTAAACCTAGTATTCACCCTCCCCCCGCCTTTTTTGGTATAATCAGATGTTTTTATTTATTTATTTATTTTTATAATCAGGATATTTTTCGTAACGTTTGAACCTAGAGATTGAATGGCTTGTATGGCTTGAACTATTGTATTTTTGCCTTTTTTAAAATATTCTCATTTTTTTTTCTCTAGAATGAAGAATTAGATAAGAAATATGCTGGTCTTTTGGAAAAAAAATGGACATCTGTTATTAGATTACAAAAGAAGGTAACTAAGTCTTTTTTCTTTTAAGTTAGTTGTATTCAAAGTATATAAACTGAAGATATCAACATAACAAATTATTCTTTTACATTAATTAATAATTTAACCTTGAAAAGGCAAATAAAAATACATTTCTATGCATTATTATTTCTATGCATTATGACCTATACAGATCATTGCTGGTAAATGGTAATTTATGCAACCAGGGCTACTGGCTGAGTTGAATCTAACACAACCCTGACTTCAAGGAATTGGTACTGAAGAACCCATTTATGCACTTAGATGGGAAGAACACATGGAGCCAATATGATGCTGGGGAAAGAGCGCTAAAGTGTGCTCGTAGACAAGTCATTTTCATCTCTGACCTTTTATTTTTATCTGTAAAGTGAAGGCAGTAGGTAATATTCTGGTCCTAAAATTTATACTTTTAGTAGGCAAAATTAGAATAAATAATATTGTTATAACATGAGTTAATCCATAAAAAGCCCTTAGAAAAGTGCCTAGCACATAGATGCTCAGTAATGTTAGCTTTTAATATGAATATTCTGATTAGCATGTACAATGTAAACTATGGTTTGGAAAGAATTTACTAGGAGTGGCAGAATTAGAAAGGATCAAGATAGGTTCCCTACTCTTCCTCTAATTTGTATCCTGGCACCTTTCAAATTTTTCTTTGAGTTAAGGAGTTAAGACACAATTGTATTGCATTTTTCTCAATTTTTAGTTTTGTCACACTAAGATTTTAGTGATATATTTAATATAGATCATTTTCAATTAAATCTGACAAATGCTTTGTAAATTACTGAAATTTTATTCTCCGTATATGGATGCAAAATAAAGGCAGGTTTTTAAAAATATACAATTTTTATCAGAATTTATCTGTACATAACTATGTGTTCCTTCTTAAGGTTATGGAATTAGAATCAAAGCTAAATGAAGCAAAAGAAGAATTTACGTCGGGTGGACCTCTTGGTCAAAAAAGAGACCCAAAAGAATGGATTCCCCGTCCACCAGAAAAATATGCATTGAGTGGTCATAGGAGTCCAGTCACTCGAGTCATTTTCCATCCTGTGTTCAGTGTTATGGTCTCTGCTTCAGAGGATGCTACAATTAAGGTAGTGATTTCAAAATTGAAAGACATACAATAGGATAATTGTTAGAAGCAACTTTAATGTTAATTGAATGAAAGAAATGAAAAGATTCTGAAATGAGGACCTACGCAGAGGAACAGGAGGGCCTCTTTGAAACTGTGTGATTGATTCTAAACCTTAAAAGACAGAATAAAATTTCATTGTAGCTCCTGAGAGACAAGCTGCCAAATAAGTTCACTGATGACTTTGAGAAAATTGGGTGTCACTAATGTAACATTGGACAAATATAGGTCACCCAGTGCTTGAATAACTTTTGTTCTTGAAGGATGAAAGTATAAGTATGTGCCTTACTTAGTAGCAGAGGTGATAGATGAAAATACAGGATTACAAAACTAGTAATTCCGGGGGTGAATATATTCCACAAAAAAATTCAATAGAGGATTTATTTAAATTGCACTCTCCTTGATGGTTTTGATTCCAAACTAAACAGTAGTTCTCTCTAGGGGTATGGAAATGTAGCAGCTTTCCATTTTATAAGTTATGTATTTCTCTCATTTTAAAAAATTTTCATGATAAGCATATACATTTTAATATTTTTTAATCAGGAAAAAAGTTATTATAATTTCCTTTGATTCAGACACAATACAGTGATAGTTGTATAAACCACGTACAGAAAGATAAGTAAGATGTAGTTTTAAAAATTTAAGTAGGTTTCTCTATCTAAAGCTTATTTCAGATTAAGTTCTAGATTTTAAGTTTCATTTTTAGAGGTATAAATGAGAAAATGTGAGTAGATTGCTAAGATTGTATTTATCACGTAGCAGCAGTCAGCATAAAACGCAGGCATTACTTAAATGTATATACTTAACCTGTTCTTTAAACATGATTGTATGTTTTCCTTTTGTGGTTTCTTTAGTTTCTAAATCAGTGGCTTACTTTCATCCTGTGTGCTGGTGATCCATGGGTCGGGCTGCAAAGTAATTGGAAGAGAGTCTTAAATTCTATTTGTATTACATATTTCTGTAGGCTGAGATGATTGCCTAATACACTAATATACTGCTGTCTTTCAAATTATGTAGACATGTATTTAGTTTATTAATTTCATGATGGTCTTGTCTACTAAAAACTGCAGTGCTCCCGTGAAGCATGGGGGTAAAGATAGACTTATCAAATAGATGGAAAACTCAGTCTTAACTATTGATTTTGCAGCAGTGGTCTAAAAATGTAAATAAAACTGCTAATATGCCATCTTAAAATTAGCTGTTGGTTCAACTTTAAAATATTACAAATGGAAGTTTTAAAAGTTTTATCGGGCTTCCCTGGTGGCGCAGTGGTTGCGCGTCCGCCTGCCGATGCAGGGGACACGGGTTCGCGCCCCGGTCCGGGAAGATCCCACATGCCGCGGAGCGGCTGGGCCCGTGAGCCATGGCC
>NC_041227.1:92038024-92038670 GCF_002837175.3 Physeter macrocephalus | reverse complement strand
AAAAAAAAAAAAAAAAAAAAGTTTTATCTATAACCATACCACGTATGTCAACAACTAGTAAAAGTTCTCCCTTCCGTTTAGTCTTTAATGTGCACACATACGAAAAGCATTTGTATTTAGTTTTGCTTACTTCTTTGATTAAACTTATTTTAGAAATACTTTTCTTTGTTTCTAATGAATCATCATTTTTAATGATTTTAAACTGATCTTTTTACTTATATGTGGAGACTTTATAGAGTAGTTAATGGTCAAGAGCACAAGCTCTGGGTTCAAGTTCGGACCCCCCCACTTAATGATTTATGTAATATGAGCAAATTAACTTTTTGTACTTCTCTTTTCTCATCTGTAAAATGAAGATAATTAGTACCTGTGTCACAGGACTTTGGGGAAGATTAAATAATACATGGAAACTGCTTAAAATACTGAAGGAATACTCAGTGTCAGCAGTGTCTCAACACCATTAACAAATCTTCCATTGGATTTTTATTTCCAGTCATCTACTATCTTAAGTAATACTGTTTTATTTTATACATAAGTCTTTCTCATTTCTTTGGGTATTTTGTGGAATGAAAAGAAACCTGTTGGGCTTCCCTGGTGGCGCAGTGGTTGGGAGTCCGCCTGCCGATGCAGGGGACGCGGTTTTGTG